>NW_028297111.1:3242024-3300538 GCF_055798465.1 Pogonomyrmex barbatus | reverse complement strand
TCAAAAGTATAATCTAATCCACCATCAGTCATCTCGATCAATACTTGCTGAATAGGTTTATCATAATCTTTAGGATTAACAAATTCCGTGCAGCCAAACGTTTTAGCTAGAAACAAATATAAAAGTATTTATAAAAATTTATGTTTATAAAAAAATCTACTACGAAAGATGTTTTTTATTTTTATGAAAGATTAATACTTTGTTATATAGTATACAATCTCGTAATTTACCTTGTTCAAATTTGGCCGGATTGACGTCCACTCCGATTATACGAGATGCGCCAGATTTCTTACAACCAAAAGCTGTAGCAAGACCAACAGCTCCTAAACCCCAAATAGCACAGGTACTTCCTGGTTCTACCTTGGCAGTATTTAAAGCTGCACCATAACCTGTAGGTATTCCACAACCCAACAAGCAAACCTTATCTAAAGGTGCATCAGGGTTAATCTACAAATATTTGTAGTAATTGTAATAAAATAAATATTGAATTATGATGGTGATCCTTATGAAAGTATACAAGTACCTTTGCCAGAGAAATGTCAGCTACTACTGTATATTCAGAAAAGGTGGAGCAACCCATAAAGTGGGCAATTGTTTGTCCCTTACAGGTAAAACGAGATGTACCATCAGGCATTACACCCTTACCCTGGGTTTCCCGAATTTTACTACATAAATTTGTTTTTGGTGATTTGCAGAATTTACATTCTTTACATTGAGGAATATAAAGTGGTATGACATGATCACCTAAAAACATTCACGTAAACAGTAGGTTATTAAAGAAATGTGTGTTACCATCAAAAAGCATAATTGAAATGACATAGTATAATTTAAGATAACTCAAAAGATTCTTTGTAAGTATAACATAATCAACCTACCAGGTTGAAATTCAGTGACATCTTCTCCAACACTCTCTACAATGCCACTGCCCTCGTGACCAAGTATACAAGGAAATATTCCCTCTGGATCCAATCCATCTAGAGTGTAAGCGTCTGTATGACAAAGTGCCACAGCTACTATTTTGATTCGGACTTCATGTGCCTTGGGTGGAGCTACTTCAACTTCTTCCAAGGATAAAGGCTCCTTTTGCTTCCATGCTACCGCAGCTTTACATTTAATAGCCTAAGAATAGCAATAATAAATTTAATATATTTTTAATATAAAACTTTGATCATTAGATAAATTAGATCTAAATATTGTTGCTTTTGTCTTAAGAAATCAGTTCTTATTGTCTTTTTTTCTTTAATTATAGGATTGTAGGATTTAATGTTTTATAGGAATGTAGGATTTAAATTTTTTAATTAATCAATAAATTCAAATTCTTTTCTTAATATTTTTTATAAATTATGTAAATAAATTAAATCATGAAGTGTTATTAATTAGTGATGAGCATAGAGAAATAAACTCAATTAAATTGAAAAATTAGCTGCAAATATACTAATATAAAAAGATAATTTGATTAATAATTTTATAAAAATTATTTTATATAATTGCTTCATATAATTGCTGAATATTTTAATTGATTGATACATTAAGCAAATTGAATAGATATCTTGAAATTTTTTTTTTTTCCAAGAGAAATATATTTATTTTGGATAAATCATGGGGAAATCACATTTATTATAACCATAACATGCATTAATCTGTGCAAAAAGTTGCACAATATGATCTTGTTTTTGTTATTGTTTTTATGAAAAGATCGGTATGGAAAGGAAAGGGAAAAACAGGATATTACAGCAGAAACAGATGAGGCATAGAAGCTATAGAAGAATTTAATACTGGGGAAAGGAATTGTGAAAAAGAAGGGAAAGAGATACACAGAGATAATGGCGAGATAGTAAGATTCGAGAGGCTAGGTATAACAAGTATAAGGATATATAGAAATAAGTAGCAGAAGATCCGGTTATTTAAAGAAAGAAAATATAGAAAAGTATGGAGGATGATTAGATATGATATTAGAGCACTTGTAAAATTGAGATGTGAAAATTTAAAAGAAGCAAATAAATATTGGTTAAGAGAGAAGAGAAGATATGTATTTTTTAGAGAAGGAAAGGATAATATGGAACATTATATAAGGGAATATCAGAGAAATGTTGATGAATGGAGGTAGATAGGAATAAAGAGACGATTATGGAGAGAATATGAAGGAAGAAATTAGATTGAGATAAAACAAAAGTTTTAAGGAAAATGTGGAAAGAGAGAGAAAAGGCATTTAAAAAAAGAAGGGAAGAGGAAAATAAACAACAAGAGTAAAAAACAATGGAAAGGGATGAATTTTTTTAAAAAAGAAGATCCGTGACAAGCGCAAGACTATTAATTGAAGATTGTGATAAAAAGCTATAATAAAAATAAGTGAATAAATAGTAAGCAAATAAAGATAAAATAGGAAAGTTATAAAGCAGCAAAAGTTATAAACAAATGAAAAGATCAAAGCAAAAGAGTTAGTAGAATAGTAAGAACGGGAATATAACAAGACAGATAATAAGGTACGGAAGGGTGATTAAGTATTTAATTTTATAAAATTTATATATTAAATTTTAACCAAGTCCCCTTTTTGACTGTAAGATTAATGCAAATAAATTCTATTCTATTATTTCATACAAATATTATCAAGTTCATCCTATCTCATTTTTCTTAACATGTATTAAAAATCAATTTACATACACATACAAAAGTAACTTCACACAGGAAGAATGCATGTATCTCATTCTTGCTTAAAAGAAAAACAAGGATTGTTCCCATGTGATAAAATGTATCTCGATAAAGATATTGATGTTTTAAATCATGACAAGCGCAAGATTATTAATTGATATAAAAGAAGCTCAAGAAAGAAAACAAATTTAATTGAAGAAAATTTAAATTTGCAAAAACAAATAGCGATCGTACCTTTCCGGCCGTGTCTGACATCGCGAACTATCTCTCTCTATCTTTCGAATGGGAATGTCGCGAGCTAAATGGCGACAAACGAATTTCTTAACTGTCTCTCAACGAAGAACCGTCGGCAATTTACGTTTCCACTTCCACGCGTTTATGTTTATGAAAAAACGGACCTATGGCAGCTGCGCAACTATGGAAAATTCCGCTTATTGGTTCCCTCGATCACGATAGAATAGAAAATTCAAATCATAGGCTGCGTTCTGATATTCACTGCTAGTACTGAAAATATATAATTCATGTCACGTACATTATAGATTTTCAGTACGGTCAGTGAATATCGGAACGCAGCCAAAATTATCCACGGTTTTTTTTCTCAAGAATTGCGTAAATTCGATTCAAATGATTTGTGTCATTTCTCATTGTGATGACATTCATGAATGACAATAAAGTTTTCTACATCCATCTCGCGTAAATTAGTGGAGCGGCAACGAATGTATAATTATAATAAATATGATTAACGATGTAAAAGTAAATATAAAAAAATTTTATTAAATATATTTGTTTAATATTTTTTTTTGAGTTATCTGCATGATAAATTAGTAAATTAAAAAAAAATAGTAAAAAAAGTATAAGATAAATTTGTACATAAAAATTAATATATCCTTTAATTTTTATTATTTATTCAATATTTATTTAAATTGCCTGATATATTAATAAATTAAAAAAAGAGAGACAATGAAAAAGATGTATAAGCTAGATTTAAACATGAATATATTTTAATTTTTAAAAAATGTATTAACTGTTCGATATTTATTTGATTTTCATCTGCATGAAATATTGGCAAAAAACGAATAAGAAAGAGAGAAATATGAGAGATATATATTTCTATAAAATTATTAATAAAGTTTATAATAAAAGTATTAATAAATCTTCACGTGTGTATTAGCATGTGTTTATATTGGTTAACTTGCGTGCAAATACTGAACCCACTTTAGACGAGTTGCATGAACAAAATACTTTCCTAAATTTTTAGAATTAAAAATGTTACATTTATGTGAGTCTATTCTTTTTTTCTCATAATTGATATGAAGAGTGAAAGGTCCCACCATGACGTAATGAAATATCGTTATATAAATGTATTATCAATGTCTGATGATGCGTGCAATTTACCTATTACTTGCAAAATTTATATATAGATTTCTGTCAATCATCACTTGTTAGATTGATGGATTAACCTAATCATTAATTCATCTGGCAGAATTTATTTGCTGCATTTTAATAATAATTTAATTATTTAATTATTGGATACAAAATTACATTTAAGCTTTATTTCATACTTTTTAAAGAGCATGAAAAAAAGATATGCAAAAGATGAGACTTTGATAAAATTGCTGCTAAGAAGCTTGTGCGTAATACAGATAGAAAAATAAATTCTTTTATATCATAAAGTTCTATAAACATTACTACAATAATTTGTATATACAAAATAATCTTTAAAATTATTTTATCATCTTTACTCATACATACATACATCATAAATAATAATAATATATGATTAACTTTAATGAATTAGAAGAATGACTAGTTATATATTAATGCGCAATTATCTCTAATACATTATCTGGTATATACAATATTCATCAAAATGCAAAAGTAAATAATATAATATTCATATTTCATTCAATGAAATGACTTTTATTCGAGAAACTGCAATGTCTTTTTCCATACAAATGTCTATTACTATCGATGAACTTTTCTATGTAATTTGAGTGTGGTAAGCGTTTTGATGACGGTAATGAAGTAGGCGATCAAATAGCCAAGCAGTGCACCTATAATGCAAGGAATTGGCCAAGTTTGCCAAGGGCGATCCCAATCTAGAGGGATCACAGTAGCACCCAGCCAAGTGCCTAATATTGTTGCCTGTATGTTGAGCCTTAGAGCATCCGCAAGAATGTTACCCTTTTGGGAATATGTCCCTGTTAAAATATCCAATGCGTTGTCTACCCCCAAGTGCAGACTGGTAGGTACAAAAGTCAATGTGATTAATGTAATGACGAGCATTGTTGTCTCTTCATGATCAGTCAGTACGGGTGCCCCAAATAGCACAATTATTATATAATAAACTATTGACAATACAAGAGCAGTAAGCGAAAACTTAAAGACTTCTCTCAAACTCTTCGCCCAGGATCTCTTGGTCTTTGACAAAGCTCGTTGCTCTATTTTGATTATAGTAGGCACTTCTGCTTGTAGCATAGGAAACAGCAACTTTATCACCTCGGCGAATGTTAATATCATTAGTACCGGCAAGAACTTGTACTTGCCGACATTATATAGATTATCGTTAAACTTTACTAGTATCAGGATTACTGAAAGATAGATACAAGTGAAGGAGCAATAAGAGAGCAATAATCTTTGCTCAGTCTTGTTTCCGACACCCATTTGGCTGATTTTAATCTTTGTAATTTGCTGGAAGTTCAATTTATTTTTGTGTCCAATGGACTTACGTATCGAGAAACATTTTTTTTTTCTTCAATCCACTCTATGTAGCACAAACATTTCTTATGTAAATTTAAGGACTTTTTTAGAGACACTTCATCAACATAGATGCCTTTGTCTGTTAGATTATCTGTATATAGGTTATATGATAAGAGCTTAACCCTTTGACAAGCGCATCATATGAGGTTATGTCGCTGATGCGAACGTCACGTCCAACACAGGAGACCTGAAATTTTTGTTGATCGCCGAACGTCTTTATTTCGCTCTACCAGTGTCAATATGGGTAAAAATAAGCAACGTACCAAGAATAATGCACGGGTAAATAGCAATCGTACTTAATTTTATAATTATGGATTACGCATGTAATAATGATTTCAGTATGTAATTTACAAACGCGTTATTACATTATCGTCCAGTTTAGTCTGTGTAGCTGCACTTTTTTGCACTTAAAATGAAATAGATATAGAATAATAACATTAGAGAGAAAAAGAAAAGTTCAAAAGGTTTAGCTGCAAAGAACAAATCTTTTAACATGTAGCATAAGCAACAATATGACAATTACAATAATAAGCAAATTTCAACCAAATATATAAATTTTAGATACAAATATATCAAAAATGGATTTTAGATATAGTTGTTTATAAGTCTTATCCACAAAACTTTTGCCTGCGAAAATACAACGGAATCTCAAAATCCGCCTCAGATTATGTGTTGGAGATTATGTGTGCTCATTTCTACTAATACAGATTAACTTTAGTCTTAGTTTAATTTATTTTTTTATCTTCTCCTAATCCTTAAAATTAAACAGATAAAAAATAAATTAAGCCGAAATTAAAATTAATCTATACTGGTAGAAATGAACACGAGGATTATAAATTGAATATTAAAATTAAATTATATATTGATTAAGGGAACAAAAAGAATTAGAATTAAATTAATCTGATTGATTGATTCGTATCTTTAGTGTGCAATCCTTAATTTCTTCAATTTGTAGTTTGACATAGACTTTAAATAATATATGATAGCAGATTTTATTTATAGAAATCTGTCGTTTTGTGACTCTTTAAATGGATTATATTATTTAAATTATTATATTTACTTTATATTATTAATATAAAGTAATATTAACCGATATTATTAATACTATTTATTTTTAACTTATTTTAATCAGTCATATCTTTCTTTAACATCTTTTAGCCATCAAATAGTAGCCGCAGTGCAGAACTCTTGGGGACTGCGATGCCTAATTTTGTTGGGTTCTCAGCAGTTAAGGATGGAGGATATGTTCCTGTTCTACCTGGTCTATCTCTATGTTCTTTAAATGATGTTGAAATGAATAGTGTAGATTCCAATTTTCAAGTAATACTAAAGAAAATGAGCAAAAAAGATGCTACAACAAAGTACAAGGTAATTAATCTGCTGCTATAATCATCAATTTGTTTAAATTTGTTAATCAATAAGAAAAATATATATACATATATATAGGCATTACAAGAATTTGCAACTCTATGTCAAGACTCCGAGTTGTCAGCGATAGAAGGCATGTTGTCGTTTTGGCCGAGATTCTATTGCGCTCTATCCATTGATATAGATCACAGAGTGAGAGAAGCTGCACAGTTAGCACATGCAGCAGTTGTCAAACGTATGGGTAAAGGTATAGCGATGTATCTGAAACAATTGGCTGGTGCTTGGTTTACATCTCAATATGACACGTATCCTCCAGCAGCTTCAGCTGCTATCAATTCTTTCAACAGCACATTTCCGCCTTGGAAAATAATTAACGCAATTGTTCATTGCCAATATGAAATTTTATTGTACATTAGCAACAATATAATTGTGCATACAGCTCAAACATTATCGACGCAAAAGTCCCTTACTAGTGAAGAAATGGAAGCTAAATACGAGAGAGTATTGGCAGCAAATCTTCAAGGATATAGTTGTTATTTCAAAAAAGTACCACTTCAAGAAATCAACAAAACTTTGGAAATTCACAACAAAATTTTGAGCAATTCGCGGTTTTGGAAATTGGCTAAACATGATGCTTTGCCAATAAAAACAGCCTTTTTCAATGTGTTAACGTCGATAATGGAAAATGCAGGAGAATTGTTACAAAATGAAAAGAAAAGAACAGTGACTACTATTATGAATAGTCTTGATGAAACAGAACCTGCAATTTTATCGGCTGTGTGGGAATCGATGCTTATAGCTACAACTAAAATCGATGATTGGCATCTTGTCGTAAATATTAATAAACTCGTACTCCCAAAATTGTGGCACGTTTTACGATCTGGCGGCCAGTGCTGTGCAAGCACTGTTTATCCAAATCTATTACCTTTTGTTAGCCAATTTCCGAAATTTAATGTTGATATCATTGATCTGTATACGAATTTCTTTAACAATATGCGCCAAGGATTTTCTGTCAAGAGTGTGCAGATGAGCCGCTCAGAAACACTCGCTGTAACAACATCTTTTGTCGAATGCTTACGTTATTCGATTCTTGTAAATGCTGAGAATATAGATTTATGCGTTCGACTTCTTAAGGAACAACTTATGCCTGTTATAGAAGCTTGTATGACAAATAATATCTTTATGAAACAGTTTTGCTTCACTGAAATTACACATTTAGTACGATATTGGAGTAAAAATCGTACTAATGAAAAATATAAATCATACGTTTTTTTAATGGAGCAATTTTGGATTGAGTTACAATTGTTGTTTGACAAATATATGCCAAAAGAGATTCCATATATCATGGATGCAAAAGATTTTCACATCGAGTTCTTATTAAACTTAAAAAATATACCAGATCGCACCCGAAAAAAATTAAAAGTAAAATTTGCTAATTCAGATGATTCGGTTATTATAAATGAATCAAAAGTAAAAATGACCGATACTTATACAGATACAATTTTTAATGCAGAACTTTGCAAGTTTGTAAATGCACTCTGTACAACTTATTTTAATTCCATAAATATATTGATAGGCGACCAACAATGCACAGAATATATCAGACAGCTGAATAAACTAATGAAATATTTTGCAAGTAAAGAATTATTTGTTGCGTTTTCAAAATCATTTAAATTTGATGAAGACTTCTTTGAATTTTACGACAGAAATTTGAAACTCTTATTATTGCAAAAATCAAAAATGCCGGAACAAATTCTTGAATTAATATTCTATTTTATTACATACATAAATGATACAGAAAAAGATAAAGTTCTAAAATCATTGATCGAGTTAAATGATATTGCAATAACAAGGAATGTCATATTTTGTAGTTTATCTGAACATAATAAAAATGATCGTGTGATTAAAAAATGGTATACGCAAACTAATGTGATTAAATTATTAGTTGATGTGACCAAAGAAATTGCTTCATGCAACGATGAACACTATGATTTCGAAAAAAATCAGAATCTGATTTTATCAGCATTTGAAATTTCGGAAATTAAAGATTTGTTAATAAATGAGGAAGGAGCAAATGAAATTGTATCGATTCTTTGTGATTCGCTAAATGGAAGAGATGATACTTGCTCCATGCAACTTGTTATATTTATTACGAAATTGATGTCTTTATTATGGAGTCATCAACAAACAATATCAAATGCTGTACAAATATTGGAAGCACTTTTTGAATTATGTACTCGAGAACATGACGATTTAATTACTGATGCTGTACACAATAATTGGAAAGAAGGATTCATAAGAAGTCATCAAGTATTATCTACTTCTGAATTTAATGATCTTATTAAAAGATGTGGAATCATTATCTGGAGCAAAATATATAATGCACATGCAAATTTTAGTAAGAATATATTAATAGATTTGGCAACAGATATTTTGGAAGTTATAATCGACAATATAAAAACTTATTGCATTGAAGAAACCATTTTATTATTCTTAACAGCATCTGATATAAAATTATGGATTGAAGAAACAACCGTTATTGCAATATATGGCGAGGTATTAACAGGCAACTTATACATGTCAAATATGGAGAAAAAAATACAGATTTTGCAGCAACTTATTTCTATCAATATAACAAACGATATTGTTTCGGATAATACAATAAATTGTTTATTATGGGCTTTGTTTACCACAAATTTACTTAATAATCTGTATAAGAGATTAAAAAACTCTAATTCTAAGGATGTTAACACATCTTTGAATTCAGAAAGAAATTTTGAATTAAACGATTTAAATTTACCAGGAATTACAGAAATATTGATAAATATCATATATGTGGTTAGCATAGCAGATATATACAGCAAACATTATACATCCACTAAACATTATAATGACGTTGATAAGTTTCGTGATGCGATAAAAAATAGTTTTGTCAATTTGCGCAAATATTTTACAAAGAATATTCATGATGACGTATTATCACATATACAAATAAATCAAAAAAGTTACGGATGCATGCTACCATATATAATTTACACACATTATACTGAATTTTACTTGAAAGACAAAACTGAAAATTCTGTAGAATATTTCAGAAAGTATAGTAATAATGAGATTGCAGGAGCGTATGATGATGAAACATATGTGCAAATAATACAAATCTTAAATCATTATTGGCCACAAAATATCCCGGAAACGTTATCACACAATGAAATTTATACAATAGTTGCCACAAGAATTATGATATCCGACTTTTCCAGATATCAATCTTCTACATTATACGATACTATTATAGACAAAGCTATGTCACGTCATGATGATATTTTCGCAATTTTGAATCACGACATCTCTGACATTTCATGGGATAAATTACTTTTACCCTTCGAAGTTATAAGATTGCTAACGACAATTGTCCAAAATATTCCGTCCAAGTTAAAACATGCATATTGGGATATTATCTTAATATCTCTCACAGAATGGCAACAGTCACTTAACAGCGCCAAGCATAATTATACTGACATTAAAGTAACAACATTGATGACAGCGCTTAGTCAATTGTATCATGCAATTGAAACTGTGATGATTAAACATAAACTAGAGCCAATACTAGAATTACCATCAGAGCTCTTGAACGAATGGAAAGATGTAATTGCTGGCAACATATATAGTAGCATTGTTCAAACTTGGATGTTTTACGCGGATTTATGCAATCAGAATACACATAGTATAAAATCTATTATACCATTGAATTACTTGGGAGAGGCAATTTGTATATTTGACAGTAATATATTGTTCAGACATGATGAATCCATTAAATCGATCGATTTCAATGAGATGTTAAAGCTATCTCTGAAATTATTACAATCTCCTGTACCTATTATTCAATTGGGTGCCTATTACGCATTGAAATATATGATACCAGAACTTGTACAACGTGATAAAGTTCTTATCGAATCTGATAATTTTGAGTCGAGTAGTTTCAGCATTAGAAAATTTGAACAAGTATTATCAAATACACAGAATATTATAAATACAATGCTTATGGACTTCAAGTAAGTTTTTATATTAAATTTATATTTTATATTAAATTTTAATTAAATTTTAATTTATTTTATTTAACTTACTATTGTTTTTTTTTATAGATTATGTGATACTATTAGTTGCACAATCCAACCGTTTACAGATTCTTATACATATACATTAGGATATGTTTTAACATGGGCGATTATATTAGAAATTTGTGAAAAAGTTCATAATGATTTACGATATCAATATGCTGAAATATTGAAGTAGGTATATTATAATGTTTAGCTATTTTTATGATTCTTCTGTCTTATTACCTGTAACATCTTAAATATCTTATATTTTTTATTATTATAAATATTTTCATTATAAATTTTAGGAATGAACTTTTCCCTTGTTTATTGAATAACATCTTTAAATTAATTCCTGTGGAAATATTACAAGATAATAAAAATAAAACTGTAAAGCTCCTAGAATTATTTACTACTGTTCCAGCTTTTCATTTTAGAGGTAAGATACTAAATTAATATAACACTTGTATACAAAGTTTATATGCACATATACAATATTATACAGCACATAACACATACACACACACACACACACACACACACGCGCGCGCGCGCGCGCGCGCGCGTGTATGTATGTATATGTATGTAAGTTTATGAATTGTATATATTTATATACAAAATATATTATATATTATTTTATTATATTGCAATGTTATAGCAAGTTGGACAGAAAAGAGATTAGATCATATTGTATGTTGGTTATATACAAATTGTTTACGGCATTTACCAGTATTAGTTAGACAATGGCTGAGTACAGTTGATAGCAGAGTTAGTGCAATAGTAGATAAAATTACAAGTCATTATGTCAGTCCTAAGCTTTGCGAAGATGAACTTCTTTATAGCAGATTACAGTTGGCTAATGTGGAAAACATGCAGGTACGTTTTATTGTTATTTGTTATATTTATTATTTCTTCTTTCTTCTCTTTATGCATACAAAACTTTATTTAAAAAATTTATATCTTGATATATTTTTAAGTTTAAAATGTATATTTTATACTATCATAGGTAAAAATCCATTCAACAGCAAGAGAAGTAGTAGCCATTTATCAAATGGAAGATACAAAATTAGAATTGAGCATAGTACTACCATCAAACTATCCCTTAGGTAGCGTAAAAGTAGAGTCCAGTCAACAAATAGATGGTACAGTAAAATGGAGAAACTGTTATATGCAACTCTCTAAATTTCTCACACATCAAGTAAATATTACAATATACTTTTCAATTAAATAAATATATATTTAAATATGCATTTTGATTTTGATATTATCTTTTCTAGAATGGCTCTGTTTGGGATGGTCTTCTAATGTGGAAACGCAATTTAGATAAGAAATTTGCAGGTGTTGAAGAGTGTTATATATGCTTTAGTATTTTTCATATCAGTACATATCAAGTACCAAAATTATCATGTCATACTTGTCGTAAGAAGTTTCACACTCGCTGTTTGGTGAGTAAATACATATTTATATATTTATTATTTCTCATAAAATCCATATATATATGTATGTGTGTGTATGTGTGTATGTATATAAATATGTATATGTTTTATATATATATATATATTTTTTTTTATTTCAGTATAAATGGTTTAATACAAGTCAAAAATCTACCTGTCCAATTTGCAGAAACGTATTTTAATTTGGTTTGAAAACATTTTTATATATGAACAATATTGTGATAATATAAAAATAAATACTAAAAATAGCACAGCAAGAGAGAGAGAGAGAGAGAAAGAGGACAGAGAAAGAGAGAGAGAGAGAGAGAAAGATGAACATATATAAAATAAACATTGTATTATAAAATTAATTTAACAGGAATAATGTATGTATAATATGAGAGATATGGCTTAGTGTAGTATAATAAACTATAAGACAATAAAATCATATAGAAATATTTCATAATCGATTATATGTATAAACAATTTATAAAAGAGATTCTTATTTAAGAAATCTTTTTTCAGTTATTATGGACTTATTGTCTCAATAATGATACTACTTATTTTATATGCTATTAACTCCATTTTTTTAATTATGATATGATATATTGCACATACAATAACTTTTCAATAACTTTTTTCATAGAATATGGAAATTAGTATTTTATTTAGCGCGCGCATATGCATACACACATAAAGTGCGGTTAGGATTCGCCTCTCTTATATTGATACTAATATAAAAACTATAATCCGAACTCTCTTTTATCGATAAAAAAGAATCGGAACATGGATTATGCAAAAATAATATAATTATGTTTAAACATTTATTTCTATAAATGTATTTTTTATTATATAATAATATCTTAAAATGCAAGGAAAAATATTAGTAAAAAATAACGTAAAAAAAAAAATGATGACATTTTGTAAGACATGAAACTAGTAATAGATTTCTGAAAAAAATATCTGATACTTGTATTTTACATATCACGTAATAATTTTTCTTTGATAATATTTTTAATAAAATATCAATATGAATTATTATCTGTATAGATAATGCATTTGCGTATATATCAGTAAAATTAATCTCACTATCTTTGCATAATAATTTTTATATCGATATCGATAAGGGGAGTAATCAATTTTTGCATTCTACATTAGATGTGCGCGCGCGCGCGTGGTGTGTGTGCGTGTGCGTGTGCGTGTGATAAAATGAATTCTTAAGGTGCAAAAAAAACATAACGTATTTTATGTTTTTTTGTTTAATTTGTTATTATATACCAGAATTATCTAAACAAGAACAAATAAAAACTAGGAATTTGATATGTTTTGTAATTTTCCCTCATATGAAGTATATATAATAAAATGTTTGATTATTATAATTTATTATCGTTATATTTAATAACAATTGTCATAATGAATTATTGTTATAATTAGTGTTATTAAATTTGACTTGTGTTTGTGATAACTTTGTTATGTTAAGTTTATCTTTTATAGAATCACAGAATGCTATTGATTAAGTTGTCTTTCATTATAAACAAATATTCAGAAATACACTTTATTTATAAAAGCTATAATATATGGCAATTAAATATTTTTTTGAAGTCAAAATATGATTTAATTATATATATTACATGATTTAAGTATATGTTTTTTTTTAATTTCTACGATGTTCTATAATAAGAAAATTGTAATGGCGGCGCTTCTCGCGGGTAAAATAATGCCTTGAGTAGCGCTGTTAAATCAAGATCGCATATATATATATATATATATACAAGCAGATAAGCAGTTGCATCAGTGCATTAGTGCACGTCAGTGTATTGAGGTGTGTTATGGGAGATAGTAGAATACTCGTTATTTTCTCCATGAACTATTTTCAAACACAATAACTACTTAAAATACGTGTTATTTAAATGTGGAACTTTACTATATATAAAAGATATCAAAGAACTTTACTATATATAAAAGAAAATGTAACGAATGCCTCTCACGAACGGCGAACCTCTAATTTGCGATTAAATTCTGAATAACGAAACGAATGACATTAAATATGTGGCAGGACACGATAGTATTGTTGGAAAATATGGATATGCAATTATAGGTGCACTAACGCCGTAACCTTGCAGGAATCTTCGTTATTGATAGCTGTAGTGTAACCTAAAAGCATAGCACGATAATAATTACGAATGTTAATCTGTCATTAAATTTATCCTTTATACTGTACTATACTGTTCCAAACAGTCAAGTCTCATGAGAATTGCAAAGTTATAAATCTGTTATAAATTTTATCAATAGGTTGTCAGCATATATGATGGTCAGCAGAATATAATAGCAGATTGAGAAATTGTGCGAAATGTATTCCTAAACATTTGTATGATTCCTAAATATTTAAATGTATGTGTTTGTGGAAGGAAGTGTGTGGTTACGGAGTTCTGATTTGGTTGTTAGATTATATTATATTATATTTAAAGACAGAATATCAAATTTAATAGGAGCATAATGTTATTAACTTGTCAAAATATTTTGTTAGAATTTGTTGGCAGGTTGCTTATATATTGCTAATGTTTTACCTATTATTGTATTCTCAAAAAAATAATTTTTATTTATTTTAGAACATCATGTTTTTATCATTGTTATAATAATTATGATTACAAAACGATATGATTATAACATAACTATGATGGCTGTACTTTTATGGGGATTATAGATACCGTATCTTTATATTGATCTCAATGTTATCACTAGATGTAATATACTCATTAATTCCAATTTTTTTTATAGAGTGTCTTCTGAAATATTAACTCTTTATTCTGATCTTATAATAAAATCTTATAATAAGATCTCACGTAAATATACATAAAAATGAATATATTTACAAAATCATATGTATACAATTAATTGAAGATAAAAAAAATTTTATCAAATTTATTGATTTAAAAATTATATATATATATATTAAATTCAATAAATTCTTAAAATTTTTTTTATCTTCAATTAATTATATACATATGATTTTGTAAATATATTCAATTTTATATATATTTAAATAAAAATAATAGTAATTAATAAAATTTCAAAGAAAGATAATATAACATAATTTTAAAGCAGCATCATTAATGCAACTTAAAATAATCGCTTTTTTTAATAACAATTTAATGACAAACGATTTTTAAGATCTGAAACAAAAAATTGAAAAAGAAATTTATTCATTTGAAAAGAAAAGATTTTTTAAATTGCTGTTTTGAGACAAGGCTATATATATTATTATTACAAATAATTAAATGTTTATTGTTTTATAAAATTATTTTTGGAAAATTTCAAATAAAAATTTGTATCAAAATAAAGTTAATATATGATATTTAATAAATATTTAATGCACATTCAAAATTATTTATGAATGTTTCTTAAATTAATTAAATTAAATTTTTTTCTATAATTTGTTGAATAGTTATTTATATACAAGTCATCTTTTACTTTGTAAAGAATATTCTGCGACGATTATGGAATATTTTCTACAGAAATTAGAATAATTTCAAATATCTTAATTTTATCCTTTTATTAATACAATATCAATTATGTTTCTTCATAGAATGCTGTCAAGACAGTTTATTCGTAGTTCCCAGTTACATATAATGCGATGTTTTACTCGTAGCAGTATCACACAAAAAATTAATAAAATGGACAAAGTTCCTCCACAAAAAAACAATGAAACTATAAAGAAAGCTGTCATAGGTAAAGTGTGAATTTACATATAGAAATTGATAAAATAAATGTTTTGTATATGAATTTTGTATATGAATTAAACATTTAATAATTCAAAGTTATACCTAAGTTAAATAATTTTATTTTTTTAAAACTATTACCTAAAATTACTAATAATTCACAGATTCTTTTTTGTAATATAATGAAAGATATATTATATGCCGAGAATGTTCGAAATCACGCAAAAATGTAATTTCTTATTATTTATATGTTTTTGCGTCTTTTTAGGAACACGTATGCATCGAGTAACTGATTTTGATAAGAGAGTATTAGTTTGGGTAAAAAGATATCCGAGCATTGCGGATGTTCCAATGGACGTTACGTATGTATTATATTTATATTATTTAAGATAAATCCAATAAAAAAATAAAAATATTTAATATTAAAATTATAAGTTTTGATATAACTGAAAAATCTTTAATATAAATTTTAAGATTATCAATTACAAAATTATGAAAAATATGACTTCATATCATTTCTGATCAAACAAAAAAACTTTAAATTACAAAAATATATTTATAATTTTCATATTTCACCAATTTCTTTGTACGATTGACTTATATATCATTTAACAAATAAATGTTTTCTTGAATAGAGTGGACTGTATACTCACTGCAAGAAATAAAGCACGAATCAAAGTCTGTAATTACATGATCATTGCTACTCTGATTGGTTGTATAGGCGCTGTAATACTTGGAAAAAGAGATGCTTCAGAAGGAAGAAATTTAGTTAAACAAAGAGAAGAATGGCTTCAGACACAGATAGAGAAAGACAAGAATAAATAGAATCATAAATACTCGAAGAATGTAGGAATCTTTAAGATAATTTTTCTAGGAGGCATAGACAGCTGTAAATTATATACATATTATCAATTGTATAATCATTATTTTAAAATTTAAAATATTTGCTTATGATATTTTTTGTGAAGCAATAAATACTTAGTTTTGATTTATACTTATATAAAATTATTTCTTATAATAATAAGGCAAAATATATTTTATATATATATATATATATATATGCAGATATTGTAAACTTATGTATTTTATTTACATTTAGATTTTTGATGTGTGTATACTGTAGAGATATACAATGAGATATACAATGTGATGGACGCCTGATTCTCATTAGATTTAATAAACATTCTAATTGCTTGTACAATAGAAAATATCTAAATACATATAACACTGCATTGTTCCGTATTTCAGTTCTCCTTATATATGATTTCAATTCTCCTTATAGCAATTGCAATAAATTTTCGAGAATCAGTATATATATTTTGTACATTATCATTATAAAATAACAATGATTTAAGGGATAAACAATAATTGTTAATGTTTACAAAATTTCTATGTATAGCTATATAATTGTAACAATTCAAAAATAGCATTAAAATAACCAAATCTTCAGCTTTATATTATTCAACAAATTCTATGTGTCCATGTGTGATGGTTTATAAAATCCACGGCATCTCTCGTAATAAACTTGTGTTGTACGTTTCTTTACAACTTCCTCTATATTGAGCTCAGATTGTAGTAGTCTCAATTTAGTCTGTTCACTTCTCAAATTTTTTATTAACATCAGATCCGTGTCACTGTTCTTTTCTTTTAAATTCTTTAAATGCATCACTTTTTCCTTAGTAATATTTACACATCTTGTAATCGCTTGTGTCCTTTGCTTATGTTCAGATTCTATTTGCTGGAATAAATCTTTACACTGCATAGAAGGATCCACCTGGCCTTTGAAGGATTCGGTAGGAATCGTAGTGTTTAGCATATAAATTATTTTATCATCTATTTGTCGCATTTTTCTTAACATATCCTGAAATGCATATTGTATATTATTATTTACATACTTGATTTCTAAATAAAATTGATATTTACATAATATATAAAGATATATGTAGAACTACCTAGTGTGTAAAGTTATTTGAGTTTTACATATACATATATATTTTCATTGAATTTAGCTAACCTCACGTGTACATTCCTAACCTCTTAATAAAGTTGCGTACGTAAATACGTCTAGAAAAAAGACGTGACTTTAATAATAATGTTGAAAATCTACTCATCATTAAGTTTTAAATAATCTTTTTTTTTATGTCATAGCATGGTTTTTTTTATATAAGAAAAATATGAAATAATGGCCACTAGCCGGTACCAATTACAAAGGACTTTAATATCTTATTTTAGAATGAATTAAGCATTATTAAATGTATATATATTCGCTATACTCATATAACGCGGTGTGCAAACGTATGAATGTTACCATTTTCGGAAATACCTGAAATTCTAAAAAATCGCTACACTCCACACTCGCGGTTGCCATTTTTAGGTTGGAAAGTCGTGTACGATCTCGAATCAATTTGAACAAGATCCAAAGTTCGCAAGTTGGAACTGAAGCGATAATGAAAAAAATACATATTTACAATAAGCTCTATCGTTCTAGTTTAATAAATTAAATTTTTTTGAACAATCTATTAAATATGAAATTCATACACAGATCTAATTTTTTTATTTTCAATCGATAATTAAATTTTACTTTTTTAAATTCTATTCATGTTTTTTTATGTGCTATTGCCTGAAATATTTTTCATGCTATTTGCATGCATTTTATTTATATATCTGTGACTATGAGAAATAAATAAAAATAATTAAGATAACAGAACAATAATAATAATAAGAAGCAAGAAAATATTTAAACAAGAGCTATCTTTTATTTATTTCTTACACATATACATGGATGCATAAATACACATAAACATGTTTCATGTGGACTATTACAATTGATTTATTATTTTGTCCACATTATTAATATCAATTCATATTTTCATATATCATTTCATATTTTATATGTACGTCAGCAGTTTTTGCGATATGTTCGCTGTTTCGATTATTTCGAGAATTGCAATATCGCTCTCGATAGTTTCACGGTCAGCCATGAAACGCGTTGCGACAAATTATGGACTTACGTTCGAACTGTATCAAATATTTTTCGTAATTGTTATCATGCAAAAGTGAATCTCGTACATGAAAAATTATCATATGTATCTCGTTAAATATTTTATTGATGGAAATATTTTATTGAGACGCTTATTGTAAGGCATTAAGCATTTCATCGAAGACAATATTCGACTTCAATGTTAACAAGATATCTGTGCGAGCTCGATGTCGAAATCGATGAAAATCATTCTTTCATTGTTTCAAATTATGTTCTTAGGTCTATTCTTTAACGTTTTACTTGGTTAAAACTTTTAACTTACTTTCATCAAACTTCTAATATACATATATTTTATTTTAAGTATGTACATTACATTAATTTAGCTACAAAGAATAGCTCTCTTATCATAATGTATGATCATCAAGTACATATTTGAACTGATTGCTTTGTAATCAGCCGTAACAACATTTTGATATTTATTGTTTTGAAGGATAATAATCTGATTTTAATCCTTGACATTTAAAAAATATTTTATGAATAAAAAATGGCCTGTACTTTTATTAGTTACTTTTTCATGAATTTTTATGCTTATTCTCGAATTTTGAAATACCTTTATATGAATCTTTTATATCTACCGCGATTAGTTTTAACACTATCAATATTTCGCATGCTAAAGTTAACTTTTATTATTTTTTCATAAAAATAATTAGAGTTTTATTTCTGCTTTTGATTTTTTGTTGTATTTCTAAATTTTCCTCTTCATAAGCAATTAATAAAGCAAAAAATATTAGAATTTTTTAATACAATTTTATATATAGTTTAAATATATAATTATATATATTATATATAAATATATATTATATATAATATATAATTATATATAAATATATAATTATATATTATTAAGCTATACATATATAGATATGCGTATGGATATATGCATGTGTTTATGTATGTATGTATATATCTATCTACAATACAAGTAAAAGATGGAAAGAAAGATAGAAGTAACAGGCGAATTTTAATTTAAAATATTTTATTATAAATTTTATTATAAATTTTATTATAAATAATTATAAATAAATAATCATTATAAGTAATTAATAATCATTTTTGCATGAGTGAGTATATGTATGCATGTATGTACGTATTGATATGTACGTATATACGTACGTATGTATGTATATATGTATATATCTGTCGAGAAAGTTCGTCTTATTGTCTATGGCGGGCGCCGGCAGCCGCGATACGCACAGCCACTTAATAATTCCGCTCGCACCGCTAGGCGTCGCATATCATCCACACTTACTCGCGTTTAAAAATTCATTTCATTGCCTATATAGTGGGCCTTGCTGTCCTCCAGTGCACGGTAAAACAGCATCTCGATTTGCTGATAATTGATATAAATCGTGGATACGCAAAATTCCATAATCTAATAATAATAGTCCTTATTACTGCAGTATATGCAATAAAAATTTTTCATGTAGTTTATTAATTTCTTATACAGATTCTGCATATCATAAAAATAATATTAGAAATAAAAGAAGGATTATTATTATCTAACAATGATAGAAAATAAAAAAAATATCTAAAACAGTATTTTAACATAAATGATTAGATATCGAACAATTTAAATGTTGGTTACGAAAAGTACCTAACGATACAAGTTTATCTTTTTGTTCCATTTGTAATCAAACTATTGTCGATGGTTTAGCACAAAATATATCATTACGCAAAGTCCAAAAGACATTTAGATAAATATAAAAGTTCTATTAAGATAAACAAATCAAATCAAAATTTGTAAACGGAAGATAATGAATCACTTTTGTTGTTTGATAAGCGTAAAAAATTAGCAGAAATTAGATATGCCGCATTAATTGCCGATAAAAATATTTCTCATCAAATTGCAAAAGATATTCTTAATTTTTTTCAACATATAGGAAAAGATTCTAATGTATTAAAAAGCATGAACATGGGTTGTATAAAATGTAAAAAAATTATTACGAATGTTTTGTGCTCAATTGAAACGGAACATGTCGTTAACAAAATTCGGAATATAAAATTTTTAATATTTATTGACGAAATGCCTAATATTTGTAATATTTGTAATATTAAATGGATGGCTTTTATTGTACGATACGTTAACATTAGATGTTCTTTCACAACTAGTTAAATTAATTAATATTGATGCCAAAGACTTCAGCGCAGAAAAATTATTCTACGCATTTAAATGTGAAACGTGGAAATTAAAAATATCATTTTGAAATATTATAATCCTATTATGCGACAATGCGTTTGTCATGAGGACATATTTATCATAAAAAAAAAATTAGAAGAAATATGTCCATATTTATTAATATTCACATGCCTTTGCCATTTCGCCACATCAATAGCGCATGCTGCATGTAATAAAATACCAGAATTTTGTGAAGAATTTTTAAGAAAAACTTCTAATTTTATTAACAATATCCTCAAATGATTGTCTGTTCATAATGAATTTTCTGAATGTTTCTAAAAAGCAAATCACAAATTGTTAAAATTATCTGACGAATTATACGCTGATACGATTCCTGGCTGAGGTGGTATTTTTTCGCAAAATAATTACAAGTTTTCACGACTGATTTCGTAGTCGGGCCCTGCCGTGACGCACACTCTCCCTTCTTATTTGGATTATTTATACCTATAAATAATACATTTTTATTAAAACTACAAGTTTTTAGTTCTTGTAGTAAGCTTATTCAATACTGATAGAGAAACATTCAATGATGTTTCTTTTATAGCTAAAACTGTAGATAGTTTTGATGAAGCTGCTTTGAAGAAAAAATGAATTGCATTGCCATTAGATTTTACAATGAAAAAGAAGCAAAATCTTTCCAAATTAAATTTTGATAATATGTGGAAGAAAATTTTACATCCAAACATTCAAATAATATTACTAAGTATCCAAATTTAATAAATGTTCGGAATGCTGTCCGATTACTTCCAAATTCAAGTGCCGACCCAGAGAAAATATTTCTCTTTTTAAATAATTTAAATAATTTAAAAACAAAAAATCGAAATAAATTATCGTCGGCTTTCATTAACGCCACGTGCGTTTTTAAATCAGGGTTAAAGGCAAGAGAAGAAATATTATACATATGATGAAGAAAAGTATTTGTTGACAGACAAATTATACGCTAGTATTGCTAAAAAAAGTGCAGTACTTAAAGCTACAATGAAATTGCTCCCTTATGGATAGATTGAAAATGTTAAATGTTAGATTATTAAAATCTTGTCGCTAAAATCCAACATCATAGCGTCAGGTGAAAACGCACCCTTATATATTTGTAGTCAGCCTATATTGTATACACTTCATATTATTTGTGTACTTTATAATCACTGGCGCTTGTTATTACATTTGTTATTTTGTAGCGAACTGTCGAGACACGAAGATCATGATTCTTGTAAGAGTACACTATCGACCTCTTATAATGATAAGTGCTACATAAACTAATAAAAAATTTTTCAAATATTTATTAACACACACAAAATTTTAATTTAATCAAATTTAATCATTAAAAACCTGCGATATATATATATATATATATTCAATGGAATATGCATTATTATTTTAAACACAGGCAAAATATAATTTTGCATTCAACGAATTTAAATATAACTCAATTTTCATTAATAAATAAAATTGATAGTAATGAAATTATGTATAGTTCACATAACGTTTCATATATTAATAAATTGCAAATTGCTATTTTGCATATTAGTTCCCTTCTATTGCCTGGTACTTGTATATTATTCATAACATATAAAGGTATGAAGGTAGCAAGTGATAATGGAGACTTTATCAAGATATCATACACAAATGCGGAAGGAAACAACAAGTGAATAGAAACAAACTTCTTATATTATAAACACATAAAATAATATTAAATAATAATATATAATATTAAATTTAAAATAAATCAATTAAGTATATCTTTTAACTCCTCAAAATTAACAACTTGAATAATATGTAATTAAAAATTTGTAAAATGTACAAAAAGCACAGAATAACGCTATAATATTCATAAAATATTTAGAAAAATCTTAATATTGGAATATATTGAAGAATATATGCCATTGATAATGTAAAATCTCTGCAAAAATTACGAAAAATATGTCACATACAGAAATAACATTTTTATCCTTTTAAAGTAAACTAATTAAACATAGGACGTATATAAAATAGTCTTTTATCAATTTACGTTATTTATTATTCAACTTTATACAATTAATAAAATTAATATTGTTTAAAATTATAAGATATATTATAGCAATTAATTTAATAACGGAAAGGAAACATATTCATTAAATTATGTTGGCACTTTTCTTAGCTTTTGTATTCATTTCCCCAGTGTTTATATAAATAATAAAGTTTAGTGTTACATAACATATTAATAAAATTAATAAATGTATTAAGTGGTTTATTGCAACAGATAACTCGGCGACAACAATGCGACGTTTATTTCCATGTTGGGACGAGCCAGGAATAAAAGCTAATTTTAGTATTACAATTAAGCATTATTTACATTACCATGCTTTTTCAAATGCATCACCTATTGCCATGTTCATGTCAGAAGAGAACAAGAATATAAGGATAACATGTTTTGGCACTAGGATATCCACTTATCGTATCGCAATAGTACTATTTGATATAAATGATTATTCATATATTCTTTCCAAAAAAAAACTATTTCAAATTGTGGGGTAAAAAACCGATAGTAAAAGATCAAACTTTCGCACTTGAACTAATTGTAAATGTCACACGTATCGTTGAATATACGTAGGGACTACCAAAAGAAACTATAGAAGGAGATCACTACATGATCGCGAATTTGCAAGATAACGATCTGGATAAATTTCAATTCGTATTGCATAGGTAATATATATAGAAATAATTAAATAAATTACTATTTTTTTATAATAAAGTAATTATTAAAAAAGACACAAATCTATCTAAATGTTATATACAGTAGATAATAATTATGATTATAAAAAGTATTGTTTCACGCATACGTGTAACATGTATTATATATTACGGTATTATTTACAAATTCAAAGAAAGAGATATTGTTTATAATGAAAAAATAGATTCCATTGCACGCAGAATAGAGATATCGCGTTTAATATCATCTAAAGTGATGGATAAATTGTTTGGCAATGTCAGTGGTGATCTTATATGTGGTTGAACGAGGGATTAATGCGTTATTTGGAACATATATAATCGATAAGGTATTTTCTCTGTCTACAATAATACATTCCCACATTTCTGTGTAAACGGTAAAATAAGCAAACGTATTTTTCAAATATTTCTAATAAATATTTCTAATGTTATCTAATATAGCTAAACTAGTATAGTTTCGTTGCAGACACATTGGCTGCGTTCAGCCGAAAAAGCAGTTTTGCAACTGTTGTAAAAATCTTTGATATAATTGGTTTTTGTCCATAGTTCATGGATTTAAATGTATAAAATGTATAAACGAATCATATTAAAGGATTTTACAACAGTTGCAAAGTTGCTTTTTCCGCTGAATGCAACCATTAGTTTAAAAGCCGTGCGTCTGTAAGTATCTTCTATATAGTAATATTCTATGTAATAATTTATTTGCAGAAAATTGATTTAATTATGATATAATTCATATAAATAGTTATTTATCATGTAACTACATATTCTTAATTTTTAGATTATGCCAGATATTTGTTTTTTGGATTTGTTTGTCGTTCAAATTCAACAAGAATCTCTTCGTTTGGATGATGGACAAATTATGAATCCTCTTACATCAGAAGTTAACAGTATCTCCAAAATTAATTCTCTCTTTTCTTTTGCCCATTATATGAAAGGTAGGCAGTACTGAACAAATAAGATCAATAATTATGAACATTTTCAGGAATTGTTTTAGAAAATAAATTCTAATCTATTTTACTTTTTCTTAATGTGTTATAAAAATAATTTGAATTAACTACATTATTTTTTTTAATTTATTAGAATTAAAAGAAAAAATACATATAAATAAAATTACAAACTCTGATTCTGTTAAAGAATCAGTATTTTACCAGTATCTTTGTAAATTTCGATAAATTTATTGTAAATATTTTACTTATATATTTGATCTTATAATGCTTGTTACAGCACCATGTATATTGCGTATGCTACATCATGTGATGGGTAACAAAATTTTTCTAGAGGTTATTAATTTATTTTTAAGAAAGCAGTGAGTATATTTCGTGTATTTCTGTTTTCTTCTATCAGTTTTTATGTTTTATTTTTATTGAAGCGTATAAGTTTTATTGCGATGATATATCACTATTAGACATCATATTAATCTGCTGTATTATGTTGCAATTATGTTATTATTTATAATTTAAAGTTTACTGTATAACAAGTTACTTTTTTAGAAAAGGTAAAAAATAGGCTAATGTACATATATGCTCGGTTCATATAACGGAAAGATTTTTTTATATAAAGATTTATCAGGAATTGATCTCAATTTATAGATGGTAAAATCTAATCATTATTCTACTAATGTATCATATAATTAAATTGTTATGCCATGTGAAATTCATGTCCGAATATGAATTGTTTGCAATGTAAACTTTTTTCAAAAAAACCGTTTATTCTATAAACGGTTTCAAATTCTTGTACTTGTCATCTTCCTACTCTTTTGTAAAGATAATTATAATATTTATCACATCTTTCTCAATATATATTCAAATTTTTGACATTTATGTTATATATGTATATTGACATAATACTTGTTTATTATCAATGCATTATTAATATTTAACTCAAATCTTACTATTTTCAAAATAAATGATAAACTTCATAAATAGACATCACTTCATAAACATTTTTCTGTTCTTTCTACAGAAATAATTTATTCTGTGAATAAACTAGGTTCATAGTTATCACTGTTTTTAATATAAAATTTGTAATACAAAAACATTAAAAGGCATGTTTTTTTATATGTAAACTTTATAATTGATTTTTAAATAAGTTTTATTAACTTAATAAATACATTATTTTCTATAAATTAGAACACATAATTTTTGTTGTTATGCAATGTTTAAAATATTTTTATTTCCTATTTTAAGATTTAAAATGTATGTAAAATGTAATTTCAAAATATGTATTGTTTTTCTGAGGCTGTTGTTATCAATTCCATATTTTTAGATTATTATGTTTTTCTTAGTAGTTTTCATAGTGCACTTTCTCTTATTTTTATCAATCATAATTAAATCTCTTACTTTTATTAATATTATTCACGATGATCGCTTAGTCTACTTATTCAAAAAGTCATTATTTCATGATGATTTCTTTGTTAACATATTCATATTAATTTACATTCTTTATGTAAATTTTGTTTGCTAGTTAAAGTCTTCTTTTAAGAAATAACAAAAGTTGCAGCATAGAATAAATTATTTTGTAAGGTTGCAAGATCTTTTAAATATTGATAATTTTTAATAATAAATGTGTGATATTTATGTGTGCTAATTATGTGTGCTATTTCCTTGATTTTATCTTATAAATTATTTTATCTTTAATATAGATGAAAATATAAAAATACTATATTGTAGAACGTGATACATTACGACTTATTTTTATCAACATTACCATTTATTTTTTAAATGGAATCTAAATAATCCATTT
Source organism: Pogonomyrmex barbatus (assembly GCF_055798465.1). Taxonomy (NCBI): domain Eukaryota; kingdom Metazoa; phylum Arthropoda; class Insecta; order Hymenoptera; family Formicidae; genus Pogonomyrmex; species Pogonomyrmex barbatus. The sequence goes on along the minus strand of NW_028297111.1, from coordinate 3,273,851 downwards.
CAATCAATATTGCATTATAGAAACATCGCAACGTTCTTATAATATACATAAATTTTTTTTGTATGCTTTGTGCAAATATCCATTAAATATCTATCAAATATCTGCTAAAATGTAAATATGCTAAATGTAAATATCAAACTCCGTTTTAAGAAAAGAAAAGTAATATGAAATGCCGTGTCAAAAGTAATATGAAAAATTTTATTTGATTGATAACAACGCTTTTATTTGAATATTTAGACATTACGTTGCGATATCATTATTTGTACAGCACATAGAAAAAAAAAACTGAATACATTCTTACTATAAAAATCAATCATCAGCTCTCGATAAATCTAATAAGAACTTAATTCGTTGATTGCATTGAGGTTTCCAAATGAAAAGTATCGACTTACATCGGCATTTCGCCTTTATAGAGCTATATATGTATTTCATTAATGTTTCATAACTTGACTATACCTGAATTTATAATAAGTTATTTCTGTGCATTTTCTTTTGATAATTATAGAAATTATAAAAATTAGTTACTTACAAGTTAAATAATACTTTTTTGTTGATTCTGTTTTGAAATACAATGCCAATAAAATTAACTTTTACATCTGTATAAGGATGGGCAATTTTAAGGAATTCTTGAAAATCATATATCTATATATGATTTACAAACAATAAATTCAAAAAGAATTCCGAGAAATATAGATCTCTTCTCAAAAATACTTGCCGATAGATCCATGGATAAAGGAAAAGAAATATTCTATTATTGAAGTAAGGAACTTCCGAAAGTGGATTTATTACATTTATCATAGAAAATTCTTCAAAGATGTGATTTGTACCTTTGACATACACTATGCTATCAAATTGTAAATTTATGGACACTTTACCATTGAGTTGGATGGAAATGCAACATAAATATAAATTTAGATCTGAAATATATGTGGAAGATATATGGATAATACTCAATATTCAACAAACTGGTAAATAATTATTGAATATGTTCTTATACTGTAGATTCCATTAATTTATTCAATTTAAATAAAGATTGAACACAAAAAAATAGCTTTTGTTGCTTTTATAAAGCATCTACGTTTTTAATATTGATACATATTAAAGTAACATTAATTTAATGTAACATTGTAAAATTTACTTTAATTATTTTTTTTTTGAGATTTTAATTTACTAGGAGTAATTTATTTGTTAACAAATTACATTTAACATATTTTGTTAAAGAAACATTTTATAAGTATACTTATATTTATAATCAAGCTGTTTAATTTTTTCCACATTATTTATTACCAATCACAAATTTCGCAAAAATTTGATATTGTGATATGATAAATGGAATTTTCAAGTAAACAATCGGCAATATCCAACGTAAAATTTAATATTACGTATAAGTAGCTATACGCTTATTATTATTTGTAATAAGATAATTTATCAAATAATAAAAGTTACTTTTAACATAGCTTAAATTCATAGTTTAAATTAAGAAGATAACATTTTGCTTTAAATTTAATACTAGTAAAAGGAATAGTTAATAATATTCCTTTGTTGTGTGATAGGATATTATCATGTAAATTACTCTAAAAATAATTGGTTAAATATTGCACGTTATCTCAATTCCAAGAGCTATGCGAACATTCATGTTCTCAATCGTGCTCAAATCATCGATGACGCCTTTTACTTTGTAATGTTAGGCAATCTGGAACCATTTATATTTTGGAAACTTGTAGAATGTTTACAGCAAGAAGTAGATTATGTAGCATGGTATCCTATGTTTAAAGTTATTGAACGTATGTCATACATTGTAGCATTCCGTGAATATAATGCGCAAATTTACTTCAAGGTAAAAGTGATTTTATTAAAAAAAAATATTTTACACTGATGCATCCAAAACATCAAATGTATTTAAAATTAATTATTTAAGTAGTCTTGAATAAATAATGCTTAAGAAATTGAGTAATAATGTTTTTTTCGCTCTTACAATTTAGTAACATTGTCGTATAAGTAAATTATACAAAGTTTATGTTAATTTACAACATTTAGAACCGTCTTTTGGATATTGAGTCGGTTATTTGAAAAAATTGGATACAAGAAAAATCACAACGAAAATTACAACGAAAATCATTTTATTAAATGTTTGAGACAAGAAGCCGCCAAATGGGCATGCGTTCTCGACGATAGCAAATGCAAGGAAGCAGCATTAGATAATTTGAAATGGCATTTAACAAATCAGACGTAATTATTCCTATTTCCATTACATTTCTTTATACAGTATCTGCGAAGCTTGATATATCTTTAAATACAAATACATAAAAATGTATGTTACATCTTTATAAAAAACTTATATTTAAATCTTTTAGATACAATAAACTTTTACCGTAATGGAAAAAATGGACATATTGTAATGATTTGTCTCATATTCCTCCTGATGAGTCTTTAAACTTGTGTGAAATTTTAGAAACCAAGGATCCAGAAATATTAGAAGCTGCAATTTGCTCTCCTATCGTTAATATCTTACCTTTTTTTTTTAAATCACAAATAAAACAAGAGCACACAGACACAACTCTGCACAACTTTACTCTCACTAAAAAACACATTATCTTTTTTAATTATATTCTTCAGAAACATGCTAATGACCAATTACTTGACCATATATTAAATCATTGGGAAAAAGTCAAACCCGAATATGTTACCGATTCCAAATATGTTTTGATTGTGTAAAATTATTAATAATTTGTTCTGTTACTTTTAATATATATTTTATGTTTTGCTTTTTTTAGAGAAATTAGTACAACTGCAGCATCAATCGTTATCGTAAATAGTATTTATTCTTTCGAGAAGCTGGCTTAGTCAAATAAATTTCGTCAAACAATACTATTAACTTGTTGCATTTTTGCTTTTATTAAATTTGAATATTGCATATCATTATATATGAATTTTCAATGAAATATAACACGTTGCTGAAAATTTTATTTTGTAAAAGTTGAAAAGATTGTTCCTTTTTAACAAATATATACGTGTATTACAAATGTGTATTATTATTTATAATAACACACATTCAAACATTATGTCATTTATAAAAAGACAATTTAACATCAACATCAACTATCAACATCTTCTAAGTTTAGGTTACTCTTTCTGGAAAATTTACAGCGTCTCTGATAATTATGGACATAACTTTTATGCAGATAAAGCGGACAAAACTGTAAAAAAAAAATAAATAAATTTTCTGCTAAATACGGTTCGGATGGAATTTAATAGCCGCGAATGTATCTATCATCTGATTGACACATCGGTTTCGATACACTTACTGATATAAAAAAATTTTGCGTGTTTCTCAATGACCAACTTCTTAATTAATAAATAATCGTGAATAAGAATACGCTTATGCGAAGGTAGAGTCTGGCATTAAACGCTTTTAGCAGTTTTTAGGACGCATACAGAAATATGCACTATAAATGAATGAATGACTATCATTTCTGGATTACAGCTATCGACACTTCGTTCGCATTTCTAGCATATTTATGTGTAAGAATAGATTGTTTTTTTGCGCGGATGCATTCTTATTTTTAAAGATGTTTCTTTTAAAGATGTTTCTTTTTTAATAGCAAAATTTGCCAAATATAAATGGCTTTTCTACTCAATACAATCCGCTCTATCCACATACAAGCGATTTGTCATCAATTATCAGATAGCCTATGAAATTACGCAAACAATTTACATGTAATATATATTTATGTAATAGCATAACTATCAAAATAATCATAATAATCATGTTACAATTTAACGCTATAAAGTCAGTAATTCGACAAGATACATATTTAACATGTGCCCATACGAATTTTATAGATACATTATTGGATACACAGGAAAATTATTAACTTTTCTTCTTTGTCTCAAAAAAAATTAGATTGCGCAGGCTTGAATTGAGCAGGTACTTGGATACTTATTACTATTATTATTTCGATCTTTAATATTTATTATAGTCAAAATTATTTTGAAGTTTTTACTGCTCAAATAACAAAAGACTATGTCGCTATCAGTCAATACTGTTTTAGAACCCGTTTCGACTTTTATTGTCAGTTTTGAAAATATATAATTCACATCATACACTTTACAATATATAATATTACATATATTATAGACTTTCGGTACTGAAAGTGAATATCGAAACGCAATCTAGAATCTGCAAGTTGTACGTAAAATAGATACATAAATACTCTGTATTCATACATATTTTCTTGCTTTTGACTTCTCTATATTATTGTAACTATATTATTGTATACTCCAACGATTGATCTAAATCGTAAGGGATGATTAGAAATCTTTGATATCTGTCAATATCATTATCAATGTGCTTTAAAATATATAAATATTACTAATATTATAATGAACATTTATTATTCTTAAATATAATATATTTTATAATAAATATTAAAACATGTATAATATACAGGATGATTCAGAATAATTGTCCTTAAAGCGTATTCCTAACTTTATTCTAAGACAATTTTTCCTTTACCAAAATTTTATCCGAAGCTTAGTTTTTAAATTATAAGCAGAAATAATTTATCAATTATGGGCTACGAATAGAAGGTAGGCAGGGACGGCGCAACTCATCGTGCGACGCGGATGATTACGCGGGGCGCACGTTGCGATCAGCTGCTTTGCTATGAGACACACATGCACATTCGCGCTCGCACGCATGCATGCACACATACACGCACGCACATGCACACGCATGACACTTGCTTTGTAAAAATTCGATGTCTTCGTGACCTTGCAAAAAACGGACAGATAATTTCACTTGCCGTGATAGCAACTTTTTTCCTTGCGACGAATCCACACCAAATAAATCAAAGTTTTTCTGTCTTGAATTATATCAATACTCACGCACTCGATTGATTTATAAAAATCCAAATCGATCCATCACTATTAACCACTACCGATTAATTATTTGGCGACTGAGAATTACTCGAATTAAACAGCACGTTACATACTATTAGAGAGAAATTAGAAATTTTCTTTTTCTTATAAATTGTATCATATTATCAACATGTTCACTGATGCACTCGATCGATAAAATAAAGCTTTTACGAATGAATCGGTTCATCAGTATCACTATCAGTTAATCATTCGGCGAATGAGAATTGACTTGAAAAAAAAAACACATTATACATAATCACGATAATCAATATTTATAAACACATATCAACACTTTTACGGATTTACGCACGTGATCAATAAATCGAAAAATTCACGAATAATAAATTACGGGGGCTCGAGCCATGTTTGATGCAATCTCTCTTGCCGCGCACCAGGAAGATTATTTATATATCTGCTAATGGTGTTGGAGGGTGTCGCCGCTGCAGTCCGACCTGCATTCATTGAGAGATTAGGACCATCATCTCTCTGGAATACCGGTCGTGGGGATTCGAGAGAATACATGTATATATGTATATTGTAATTGCGTATATTGCTTATCGCTCGATATTATGATATTTTTCCAAGCAGAAAAAGTTTTTCTTTGTGAAAGATATGTATAAGTTTAACATATCTGCTCCGGAAATAATATTTTTACATGGAGATCACATGTTGGAATTAAATAGATCTTGTATAGCAGCTGCTTTAGATCTATGTATCAAGCTCCAATTCTCTTCGTTGCCTCAAGAACAGTGCCGAGAGAACAGAGAATTTTTAACATAGAATTTTCTAGTATAAATTTATATTTATATATACCATTAGACGTATTTTACAAACATTTTTATAATCAAAATGTTCATTTCGTTCATTCAATTCGTTCATTTAAATCTGAGCAAAGATTGATTGCGATAAAAAATTTTCTTGATGTATTAAATAATTTCACCGGCACATACGATCTCACAGATAAAATGCAAAAGTTATCTTTGCAAGCGTTTTTATATTTGCTCCTTTATATTGCCTATGAAGAAAACATCCAAATAACTACATCTATTATTGTGAAACTGTGATCGGATCTAGCGATCGGAAAGGGTTTAAGTAGCTCAGCATCCTTCGTGGTGTGTCTCGCCGCATATTTCCTACGTTGGTCGCTTTTGTAGAAAGGAATTGTCCGTTACGTATTTAATAACGAAGACTGCAAAAAAATCGAGCGTTATGCTTTGAGCTGTGAGAAGACAATATACAACTCCCGGACCGTCATCAACGTCTTCACATCCGTGTACGGCGCAATAACTATTCGATGAAGGCATCTGGATATCATGGAAGAAATGGTGTCCATGAAAATTCTGATTGTCGATGCGAACATTAATCAGAAAATAGAAACTATCCAATTTATTTTAGCAAAAGATATGGAGTATATCCGTGTAGATTTCATCATGATCAGTTTAGAAGCTGTAATGGCCACGTCTGCTGAAGCGGTTGATGAGATTTACTTTAAGTCGATAAATATACGTGAAAATGACAGCAATTGGCCACGCCTTGTCCCATTAGATAGCTAGAAAAGGGTATCGCTAGGTTTCAATCTTAACGTCATTTTTAACGTCGTTACGAACTTAAACGTCATTTTATGTTATATAATGTTTACGCGTGGGTACTCATTTAAGATATGTTGTCATCCGTTGAAAATTTTATTTTTTTAATATATTTACTTTAAAATTTACTTTAATCTTTTAATATATATTTAATTATTTTATTTTTTATATATTCTGTAGACTTTTATCAATATGAGTCAAGGATTATTAAAAGCAATAGACAATGTCTAGTTCAAACCTATTATTTGCAATTGTACGAAAATATTCACTTGCGAGCAAGATAACAAGTGATAGTGGATCCATGTTTATTTTTTTACATTGAACATCAACCATCAGCTCATCACTAAACTAAAAAATGAACTTAAGTCTCATAATTTTCCTGTCATAGAAACTACTATGGTTTCTAGCGGAATCGAATAGCACGTTGATAATAACTACTAAATATAAAAGTTTTGAAATGTTACAAAGTAAATTAATTATTACATTATTGTGCTTATATATTAATTATATGTCTAATAATTATATCTGTTTTATATATTTTTACATTTATTTGACATGTTATTGACGCAATACATATGCATATAATAATACAAAATAATAATAATACAAAATAATAATACAAAAAAAATAAAGCAGTAATCTCTTACATTAAATGTGTAATTATTAAATATTTTTGTGCACATGCATTGTGCAAATATATTCAAACAAATCCATAAAAAATATAATATTATTGCGTTTTTTTTTACAAATTTTTTATACGATTGATTTTTGAATTAACAAATTATTATTATCATTTCAAATCATTGTTAAAAATTTATTAGAGCTTATAAAGGGATACACGAGACATTTACTTTCAAAAAGATATTTATTAGAAATATACATAGCCTCGAGATTATTTGAGTTTGTATTTTTATTTAATATTGAATTTTGGACTATTTATTGTTCGAGATTGTGCACTTTTCCCAATAGAAGCCTTTTTTTCGTAAAAGAAATATTTAATACAAGTTTAACATGTTCGCGTTGGAGATCGTATTTTTACACGGAAATGTATAATGGAATATGATGAGACTTTGCATACAATTGTTTTACATATTAAATTCTAATTATCGTTGTTGACTCCAAAAATAGTGTCCGTCGAATTTATTAGAATAGAATTTATGAATTTGAAATTATATTTGGATTTTATATCTTTAATCGCGAACATTTATAATTTCTCATAATATTTATATAAAAGTATCACTTATTTAAGAATAAGTAATTAGTAAATGCGATAAGAAAATTCTAAATGCGATAAGAGTGAACTATTAAATGATTGCTCTAACAATTACGATTTTACAAATAAGGAATATCAATTATGCTTGCTTATGTTTCTTTATTGTTAATTTAATTATGTTTAATTTGATATTTTGATATTTTTACCAACTTCTTCTTATTGATCACCAAAAAACAAATCAAAATAACAATATCTATTGTCGTAGAATTGTGATCGAATTTGTTGGTTGAAAGGTAACTTAGCAATTTATAATGTATTTAATAGCGTGCATTTTGCATTAATTGCGCAAAAAAGGATTGTTTGTTACATATTTGATGAAAAAAAAATCAAGTGTTAAGCTAAAGATTAGAACATATTGATATATAATTATCTAATCACGATCAGTGTCTTAGCATCTGTATATGATAGAATAATAACGTTTGATGGAAAAAGCATTTTAAAAACGTTGGACCCACTATAAAGATAATCCACTTAGACCCACTATTGCCTATAATCATGATAGTCGATTTGAACATTAGTTAAGAAACGAAATCTGCCTAAAAATATAACAAATGAAATATGGACTTTTCATCCATGTGTAGATTTCACCACGGGTAGTATCGATTATGATTGCTGAAATGATCGATGAAATTTTCGACGTTATTAACTTCTATGCCAAATATTTGTCTGTTGGATTTGGTTCAAACACAACAAGAATTTCTCCGTTTGGATGATGGACACATTATGAATCTTCTTACATCAGTTAACAATAATACCGAAATTAATTCTTTCTTTTCTTTAGACCATTATTTGAAAGGTAGGCAATACTGAACAAATAAAATCAACATAATTATAAACATACTTAGGAACTATTTTAAAAAATAAATATATTTATTTAGTATATTTTACTTTTTCTTAATTTATTATTATTAAAATAAAAACATATGTTAATAAAATTATAAATTCTGATTCTTTTAAGTAATCAGTATCTTACTAGTCAATCAATATCTTTAGAAACTGATAAATTTATTACAAGTATATATTTACTTATATATTTGATTTTATAATGCTTATTTGTTGCAGTACATATTGCGCTGCTTATATATTGGAAAATAAGATTTTAATATTGATAAATCCAGAATAACTAGAGGAGACATATTATATAGAACAGAATATAATTTCAGTTTAAAGATGACATCCATAAAGAAATCTAACGATTCTATCCGCGAATTAACCAATATCATAATTATGTGGCTCCCTAACATAACATTTTTCAGAACCATTTTTTTGGAAATATAATATCATCATTTTCTATCTATATATTTCTCTCAAAATGATGCATTCTGTATTTATATTCTGTGTATTAATATTTATAGTCGATCGACTTGTCATATTGTCATATGCTTAAAAGTGATCAGAGGTAAGTTATGTTTATTTCATGCTTTTATTATGATACCTTTAATAATCGACGTTAATCATCATGATCGTCACTTTGTAACGAAAGCTCGAAGCAGAAGGATCGTGATTTAAAAAATACAATTCTATCATTAATAACTTATAACGGTAAGTAATAATTTGGTACGGAATATTTTAAAATATTTTTGATATCTATGATATACACGACATCAGTGAATAAATTTAATCATTAGAAGACAGAATGCATAAATATCATAAAGTATATATTTAATTATACATATTAAAATAAAAGTATATACACATAAATATTATATATTGCAAAATATTATATACCACTCTGTACAATATATTGTAAAACACTATTTGTTCTTAACTTAATTTGGAATTTGCAAAGACAAATTATTTTGCTTAATATGCAATAATGCTTTTTACAATTAATTGCATCATAATTATTACAAGTCTTATTCTCACATCGATAATAGAATAAAGATATTAAATAAAATGCATAACGTAATTCACTTTGAAAAGGAAATACTTGATTAATCGATTAATTGAATATACATGAAAAAGCCGTAGAAATAACAGAATAAATTAACATAAATTAATTTGCGCGCGCGCCACATCCACCCCCCCCCCCACACACACACACACACAAATGTATGCGTATAAACATATATGTAATACTTTATTATAATTTTTATGGTCATCCAAATTGTTATATGTTACAGCTTCTTTTACAGTTATTCCGCCAACGATATGTTATATTTATATTAATTTATATTATTTATATTCATTATAATCACCGATGTTTATTGTTACTTCGTTACTTTATAATAAATTGTCGGAACAGGAAGGTCGATATTAGTTGTAAGAGTACGCCATCGATCACTTATAATGATGAGTATACAATAAACTAATTAATATAAAATATCTTAAATATTCATTAGCACATAAAATATCAATTTATGAAGTTAATCAATAAAACACTTATTATCGTATATATGAACATAATTTTTTGAATATACGGATAAATATAAATAAAAGAATAAATAATAAATGAATAATTTGTAACGACTATTTCTAAAATTACTATTAATATTAAAAATCGTTTCCATGATAAAAAATAACATTTTTTTTAATAAGATGTTATACATTTATGCACCCATTTAACATCGTATATAACAATATAGTGATACATTCAAGCTGTATTGAAAAATTTTATTTTAAGTATTGATTGTAAATATTTTAATAAAGGACCCTACAATTACTGTTTTTTATATTTTCAGAATATTGGGTTTTTAAGATATAATTTTAAATATCTTTACATATATATTTAAAAAATATATATATATTTTAATTAGTCTTTTATCAAAAATATATCTGCATAAATATTAAAAATTTTAATTTTAATTGTAAAAATGTTTAAATGAATACCATGGAATACATAAAACTGTTATTATATGGCAATATAATAATGATTTTACTTATGATATTTTCTGCTGACAAAAACATCCGAGATTGATAAATATAAACGAAATTCAAAGTTTAATAGTGTCAAATCTACAGCATATCAAAAGATTATAACATTGAAGTAACATTAAACCCAGAAGAAAATAATTTTCATGGAATATGTAATATCAGCATTATTACTTACACGAAACATAGATTTGCATTCAGTGAATCTGGATAAATTTCAATTTACGGCAATTATGAATAATAAACGTGAAAATGAAGCATATGGCTATTCACACCCGATTAATCCGCCAATTTCTGTTTTTTATTTCGATGGCATTCTATTACCTGGCAATTATTTATTGAATATAACATATAAAAGAAAAATTGATGACCCTACTGGAAGCTTTATCAAGATACCATACATAAATGCAGAAGGAGATAACAAGTGAGTAAGAAGAGATTTATTACATAATTAACATCACATAATAATATCACATCATAATATTTGAAATGAATGGATTAAGTATCTTTTTTAATTATACAAAATTAATGATTCACAACTTTAATGTAACAAAAATTCCTTAAATAAAAAAAACATTTAATATCGTCGTAATATTCACAGAATAATGGGTAGGATCTTAATATTGAACAATCGGAAAATACATGTTATAGATACAAATATAGATATAAACATAGATAAGGTAAAAACTCTGAATGCAAAAATTATAAAAATTATTAATGATATACAAAATAATATTTTATTCCTTTAAAGAAGTAATGTTAAATCAATTAATTACACATAATATATATATAAAATCGATTTTTTTATATCAATTATAAATAATTTGTAGTATTTATAGTTCATAGCTATACAGTTAAATAAAATAAATATTGTCTACAGAAGGAGACCACTAAATATATTAGCTTCTTTTCTTAGCATCTCCAAAGATCAATCAATTCCAAAGATTACTTAAATGTTAATATAAAATAAAAGTTTATCGTACATTACATTTTAATAAAATTAATTAAATTAATAAAATTAATAAAAATTATTTAAACATATTAGATTGCTTATTGTAAGAAATAACTCAGTGACAGTTTAATTTAAATGCGACATTTATTTGCATGTTGGGACAAGCCAGGAATAAAAGCTAGATTTAATATTACTATTAAGCATCACACATATTACCGTGCTTTTTCAAATATACCACTCCTTGACACATTCCTGTCAAAAGAGAACGAGAACATAACGGTGACACGTTTTGGCATTAATTTCGATATATCCATTCATCGTATTACGATTGCGTTATTCGACATAAAGGATTATTTGTACATTATTTCCGAAAAGATCTATGATTTCAAATTGTGGGTCGGGAGACCGATAATACAAAATGAAACTTTTTCACTCGAATTAATTAAAAATATCGCGCATATCGCTGAGAACACATGGAGACTATCAGACAAAACTATAAAAGAAGATTATTATATGATCGCAGATTTGCAAGATAATGGCATGGATAAATTTCAATTCGTATTTGATAGGTAAACATATGTAATCAAATAATGAACTTTTATATTTTTATAGTAAAATAGTTATATAAGAAAAACTAAATATTATATATAAATATTATATATAGATAATAACGTTAATTATAACGTATAGCTCGTTGCGTAAACTGATAATATGTACTACACATGACATTTCATTTATGATTTTAGAAATAACAATATTGTCTATGATGAAAAAATAGATCCCATTGCGCGCAAAATAGAGATATCTCGTTTAATAGGACGTAAAGTAGTGAGTAAATTATTTGGCAATGTCAATCCATCATGGTCTCACTTATGGTTGCACGAGGGTATTGCTACGTTATCTGTGATAATCATGATTAACGAGGTATTTGCTTGCTTGTAACAATACATCATACATAGAAAACGGATCATGCATATTTATGATATAAGCAAATGTATTCTTTAAATATTGTCGATGCTATCTAATATAATTGAACAATTATATCAACTTTCTCCGTTAATTACACATTTCTTTAGGATCCGTGGATCCATAACGTTCCTATATGTTTTAATTTATTTAATGAATTGATCTAATTATGATTTAATTTATATAAAAAATTACTTATTATGTTACTGCACATTCCTAATGTCTAGATTATGCCGGAAATTCGTTTGTTGGATTTGTTTGTTGTTCAAACTCAACAAGCATCTCTCCATTTGGATGATGGATACATTATGAATCCTCTTTCATCAGAAATTAATTCTCTCTCTCCTTTTACCCGTTATATGAAAGGTAGGCAACACTGTACAAATAACATCAACGTAATTATAATAATAAATACCTTTAAGAGCTATTTTAAAAAATAAGTTTCATTTTATTTTTTTCTAATTTACTGTAAAAGTAAAAAATAAAAAAAAATTATAAGTTCCGATTCTTCTAAACACTCAAAGTCCTATCAGTATCTTTGAAAACTTCGTTAAATTAATTATAAGCATATATTTACTTATATATTTGACCTTATAATCTTATAATTTTTTATAGCACCATGTATATTACGTATGTTGTATCTTGCAGTGGGTAACGAAATTTTTCAAGAAATCATTGGATTATATTTGAAGAAACGGTAAGTATATTTCGTAACATTTCGTTTTCTGTTTATTTCTGTATTCTACATTTTTCAAGTTTATAATTTTTAATTGCGATGTTATATTGCCGGCTACATAATAATTTATCATATTTGATTGCAACTCTCCTATTGTTTATTACACCAAGTCACCGAAAGATATTTTGTACAAAAGATTTAATATCAGAAATTGACCTTAATTTAGTCCAAGCTAAAATATAACATCATTATTCTACGAATATATAACGTAATTTAACTGTTAAGCCATGTAAATTGTAAATTCATTTTTAATTGTGAATTGTTTGCGTAAAATCTAAACTTTTTTTAGAGAAATAGTTTAGCCTGTAAATAAATTTTTGTTTGGCTTAGTCTCTTTCTTTTGTAAATGTAATTGTAACATTTATCACACCTTTCTCAATACATGTTGAAACATTTTTGATATTTATGTCATTAGAGATATAAAATAGAGATATAGAATTATAAATGCATTATTAACGTTTAACATAAAACTTTTTACTATTTTCAAACAAACAGTAAACTTTATGAGTAAATTCTCTACAAAATTTTAATTTTTCTTTATAAAGGAATAATTTTTTCTATAAATAAATTTATCTCTCATAATTCTCCCATCTTTTAATGAAAGATTTATTATGCAAATGCGTTCTGTAATCAGACACATATATTTTAGTGCCAACTTTTATAACTGTTTTTTAAATAAGTATTTCTTAATAGATAGATTCTGTTATAACAAATAAGAACACATAATTTTTATTGCTACGTAATATCTAAAAATATTCTTATTTCTTATTTTAAGATTTAAAATGTAATTCAATATAGTCCTATCTGAGACTTTTGTGTTATATGTTAAATTTTCCTGTTTCTCCCCAAGATCTCCCATTCATTATGTAGTATTTTATTAATAATTTCTTATTTGTATTAATCGTGATGATATTCACGGTGATAGTTTGTATATTATTTTGCTCATTCAAAAGATTGCGATTATATGATGTTTCTTTTATTAACATACATTTCATTTAATTTTGTACATGGAAAATATTTTTCTTTTATGAACTTTAGTGACAGAGAGATTGCATGCAACGTGGAGCAAATTATTTTTTTGTAAAGTTGCGAGATCTTAGTTAGATATTAATACTTTTTTAGCAATAAGTATGTGTCGTTTGAATGTGTATCATTTATTTTATCATTAATAGTATAGATGAAAGTAAAAATATACTCTGAAGAGCTACAGATGTTTCGTTAAATGTAACGTTTTGTACGAATTTGACATGAACTATAAGTATACTATAACTATAAGTATACTCCTGTAGCTCTTAATAAGTGTGAAAATTAGAAAAATTAGAAAAATTAGAAAAATTATAGTATTTACACGTTGAATAATACTTTCTCGGTAATATCTATTATAAAATGTATAATGTCAGTATAATTAAGTTTTATATAATTTTATAAGGTTGGGTGGTTTGGATGAATTTTGGAATGCTACGCAATCTGTTTATAATTCACAAACAATAAATGAAGGACAACTTAATATAAATAGCGTAATAGAACATTGGATAAGAAGAAAGGAATATCCTGTTCTTAACACAAGTGCAATTCCCAAAAATATATCGAATATATTTGACACAACAAAGTTTTACAAAAAGTGGAATATATATGTACCTTTAATATACAGTATGCCTCTATATAATGATTTTACGATGACTTTGCCATGGTATTTAGTGACAATGCAACGCACATATAGACCTGAAATAAATATAGAAAACATGTGGATAATAGTCAACATGCAAAATACCGGTGAATTATACTTGAAAATTTTTTTATACTACAGATTCCATTAATTTGTTCAATCTATAACATTGAATGTTTATAAAAAAAGAATAATTTCTTGTTTCTTTTTTAGAACAGATGTGTACGCTTCTTATATGTATGATTCTGAAACTAATATTAATATAATATGAAATGTAACATCGTAAAATTTATTCTAATTATCTTCAACTTTTAGAGATTTTAAAATGCACAAATGGTTACTCGTTTAGCAAATTACATTCCACGTATCTTGTTATTGAACTTCGAACATTTCATGAATTTATATAATAATATAATCTAATGTATAACATAATGTTTATATAATTATATTAATTTAATTTTTTTGCGACTATCACAATATTTAAAAAATATAACTTTTGTAAATAATTTGATATTAAAATATAGTAAATTGATTGTAAAGTTTTTACCAAAGATAATTTAACATAAAGTTTAACATTATGTTATTTCATAAATATAACTGACACTTCCTTTATTGTTTGTATATAGGGCAATTTATTATATATAAAAGTAATTTTTATCATGTTACTTAAGGTTCATATTTGAAATGAAGAAAATAAAATTTCAGAATTGTATCTTAAATTTAATATCAAACAATGATTAATGATTTCTGACTGATGATTGACATTTCTTATTGTGTGATAGGATATTATCGTGTAAATTATTCTCAGGACAATTGGTTAAAAATTGCATTGTATCTTGATTCCAAAAATCATAGGAAGATAAATGTTCTCAATCGTGCTCAACTCATCGATGACGCGTTTCACTTTGTAACAACGGGAAAACTCAAACCATTCATATTCTGGGAACTTACAAAATACTTACATAAAGAAGTAGATTATATAGCATGGTATCCTATGTTTAAAGCTCTTGAACGCATGTCATACATCATTCCAATCATTCCACGCGATGATGGAGAAAAAGATTTCATGGTAAAAATATAAATACACCTTTTAGTAAAGAATGTATTTTATACTACTTACATTAATTTAGTAAAGAATGTATCTTACACTATTTACATTAATTCAAATTCAAACACATTTTATATTAAATTAATTTTTTAAATAGTTTTCTAAAAAACTAATGCTTTAATTTAGAAATTGAGTAATAAAGTTCCGCTCCGACAATTTAGCAACTTTCCAAAAAATAAATAAATTAAAAAATGTTTCTGTTTATTTATAACATTTAGGACAGAATACTCTGGATATTGAGTCGGCTACTTGAAAAAATTGGATACAAGGAAAATCATAACGAAAATCATCTTACTAAATGTTTGAGGCAAGAAGCCGTCAAATGGGCGTGCGTTCTCGGTGATAGCAAATGCAAGAGAGCAGCATTAGATAATTTAGAATGGCATTTCGCAAATCAGACGTAATTATTCCTATGAGTTCCACAATATTTTTGTTCACAGTATCTGTAAAACTTGATATATGTGAAACTTGATATAAATGAAAATATACATAATAATTGTCATATCTTTATAATGAAATCTTTTTAGTTCTAATAAACTTTTGCCATGGTGGAAGAGATGGACATATTGTAATGGCTTGTCTCACATTCCTTTTGGCGAAATATCTTTTAACTTTCAAAAAATTATCGGAACCGAAAATCTAGACATTATGGAAGCTCTAGCTTGCTCTAAAGTTGATTATATCGTAACTCAGCTTACCTTATCACGACTAAGATTTACACGAACAAACTCATTCATTAAGAAGCATATAAGTTTTTATCATGCTCTTCAGAAACATATAACCTCATCATTTGATTACGTATTAAGCAATTGGGACAAAATCCATCCTGAGTAATGTTATCATTTTCACAAATATATTTTAATTATGTACAATTCTTAACTGTGTTATGTCATTTCTAATATATATCATATATTTTTTTTCTAGAGAAGTTGGTAAAACTGCAGCATTGGTCATGATCATAAATAATGACTATACTTTCAGACAACTTACTCAGGTAAATTTTATTAAACGTAATACTACTAACTTATTATATTTTTGATTTTCATTAGATTTTAGTAACGTAACATATTATTAGATAGAAAGTGTTTTAATTTAGTAATTAGTCTTTGTGAGAATAATATATTATACTCAAAACTAAATTGTCAAAAGAAGTATAACACGTTATTTCAATGTTAGTTGTAAAATTTGAAAAGATTATTCATTTAGATCAATATAAATGTGTACGTGTATTATGAATATGTGAATTATTATTTTTTACAAGAAATGCATACATGAAATCCATAAAACATAGGATATAAAATTATTCCATCGGTTTGACCTTGTGGGTGGCAGGGCTTTGTCAGGACAAGGTCACTTTACCAACAGTAATATAACTTTCAACTTCTATAACTTAAAAGATATTTAATAAAAAAATATTTTATTATGGCGTTTTGAAAACTTGAGGTAAGTTACGAAAGTATGCAAAAAAAGGAAGGTTTCACTTAAAAATTCAAAATGTCCTAACCTTGACAACACCATCCAAGGTCAAATCTATGGTATTTATGGTATTATCTTGTCCCCCCCAAACTCATAAAATTTTTTTTTGAAACATTGTTTGATTTAACGCAGTTTTTGAGATATTTAAATTAATCCTTTAAAATGAAACATTCTGTATGTTTACATGTGCACCCATACGAATTTTGCAGAAGCAATGGATACGGGAAAAGTTTAAAAACCTTCTTCCATTGATGTCACTGAAACTAAACAGGCGCAAGCTTGAAATAAACAGACGATTACATTCTTATATGTATTATTATCATTAACACTTATTATAATTTTTTTTAACTTTTATTGATCAAATAACAAAAGACTGGATAGCAATACAATAGTGCTGATTTAAATTATGACATTTATTATCAGTATTGTCAGTATTATCAGTATGAAAATATATAATTCACATCATACAGTTTATAATATATGATGTTACATATATTATAGACTTTCAGTGCTGAAAATGAATATTTGAACGGATTTTGGGATCTGCAAGTTTTTGTACAAAATAGATATTAAGATATTCATATGTATTAATATTTCCTACTTTTATATCATTGTAACTATATCATCGTAGTGTTTAACGATCGATTTCAGATCGTCAAAGATAGTTAGAAATTTTTGATATCTATCAATATCAATGTACTTTAAAATATATTATTAATATTATAAACATATATTATTCTTAAATCTAATATATTTTATAATAAATATTAAAAATATGTATAATATATATGTACACACACACACACACACACACACACACACACACACACACACACACACACACACACACACACACACACACACACACACACACACACACACACACACACACACATACACACCATTATACGGTCTACACATACAAATAAAATTTACGTCAAATATTATTAATAATTTTGTATTAATTTCATGTCTGATTACTTTTCTTTCTGTCATTTTAAATTAGTCCTGTCATCCTAATTAGTCATCCTAAGCTATAAGAAGGCATTAAGATAAATAATAAGATGACATAAACGTCGATACGTGACATTTAGTTCACCTAAAAGTAAAGAACAACATAATAACAACTATAATTATACAACTATAATTAAAACAACTATAATTATTATCGTTTTAGGTCATATAAAAATTAATGTAAACGTTAATAAAATTTTAAATTTAAATTTCTTGACTGATTATTGTAATTATCAGTTAATTTTGTAAGTTATCAGTTAATTTTTGCATATAGTAACAATTTTAGAACTACTGTTTTTAGAACTACATGACTTAATTTGAATCCACACAAACGTGTATCTCATTCGAACATATGCATATAATTATTATTTTTGCTCTGTGCCATTGTTCCTTGTATTCCTTATTTGAAATAAATTTAAATTATGTCATATCTTATACTATATTATTATAGTGTAAGGTTTAACAGCGTCAAATGTTTTTACATATAAAACATTTGTTCATTTAAACAAAACATTTATGCTTTATATTGTTAACTCTTTAATTTTTTTTATCTCTTTGATTTTTTAATTGAATTATGCAAAATTATATGATGTAATAATAATATTATAAAGAACAATTAAAACAACTATTGCCATTCGTATTGAAATAGAAATAATTTTGGATAGATACAAAAATATGTGTACCGCTACTTTTTAAAAATTAAAGATACTACAAGATAGGTTTTATTTTTTTAAAGTAATTGTATAACAGTTCACTAACTTGGCGCCATTTATTGATATTAAACGCTTTATATAAATAAAAGATTACTTGAATTGTATATATAACTAATGTCAATAATTGATATTTTAAAGAAAAATATTTATAATTACTTCATATCTAATTACATGTACATAAATAGGATGACCAAATTTATTTTAAACGATCACATATTTTGAAATCATAGTACATAGAAAAAAATGTTTTATACGAAAATTGTAGAGTTCCCAAAAAGGCCACATAATATTAATTTATTTGCAAATGATGCCATTGTCGAGATTTTTTATTGTTGCTATTTTTTAAAGTAAAATATTTTTTTATTACATAATATGATACATAATATTATTACATAATATAATTTTATTACAATATAGTACATAATATATATTCTTTTAATTACTTTAGATATAAACGTATTAAGATGTGTCTAAAATTAATGAAATAAGTTCCACTTTATTATAACATATTCTCACAAAATATAAAATATAAAATATCTGGTTAACCATTAATTTTTTGATAATATACTTTTATGCACAGAATAATGAAATAGAACAATTGGTGTGAAGAAGATGTATTGATATTTACTTTAAAAAAATCTATGCAATTAGTAATATGCAAATATACATTTTTGAAGAAACATATACTGCTTTTCCTCTAATAATCTATATGTTATTTTATGCATAAAAATAATAAGATATGTTTATAACTGAATGGTTTACGAGATATATTTTATATTTCATGTCAGAAAATATGCCACAATAAGATCTAAAACGAGATCTAAAAGATCTCGTAAACTATAGACTTTTTGAAAATTACACTTTAATATTGTTAAATCCAGAATAACTAGAGGAGATATATTATATAGAAGAGATCCTACATAATCATTTCAATTTCCTAAACATGAAGAAGTTCATAAAGAAATCTAACGATTCTATTCGCAAATTAACCAATCTCATAATTATGTGGCTTTCTATAACATTATTCAGGACCATTTTTTTGTCAATATTATATCATCATTTTCCATTTATTTCTCTCAAAATGACACATCCTGTGTATTTATATTTATAACCAATCGACTATTATCATATGTTTTTTAATTATCATATTATCATATGTTTTTTAATTTCAAAGTGATCACAGACAAGTTATGTTTATTTCATGCTTTTGTTATGATATCTTTAATAATCGATGTTAGTCATCATGATCGTCACTTTGTAATGAAAAATCAAAGCAGAAAGATCGTAATTTAGAGACTACAATTCTATCATCGATAACTTATAACGGTAAATAACAACTTGGTACGGAATATTTTAAAATATTTTTTATATCTACCTGTATGATATACACGATATTAGTGAATAAATTTAATCATTAGAAAATAGGGTGCATAAATATCATAAAGTATAAACTTAATTATACATATTAAAATAAAAGTATACACACATAAATATTATATACCACCCTGTACATATATTGTACTAAAACACTATATGTTCTTAACTTAATTTAGAATTTGCAAAAACAAATTATATTTGCTTTCTATGCAATAATGCTTTTTACGATTAATTGCATTATAATTATTACCAGTCTTATTCTTACATCAATAATAATTAGAGGCTATTGAGATTATAATAATATTAATTATTGCCTGAAGAAGAAACGGGTAACGGTCCTAAAATGTCCATTTGAATCAAAAGAAGCTTCCGAATTAAAGATCTGCAAAGGAGATTTCCCTTTATCCGTAGCATCCCTTTTCGCAACACAAATCCTACAGGTTCTGCACTATTCCTCAACATTCTTCTTACAGGTTGCTCAATAAAAACGCTTCCGGATCTTTACCAGCGTTTTATTGATCCCGAAATGCCCTTCAGAAGGAGCATCATGTGCTTCTTCTAAAATCTGCTTTACTTTGCCTCGCGGGATCACCAACTGAAGAAAACTGTTTTTCAAATTAGGAGCCTCCCATCTCTTATGCAAAATCCCATTCTGAACTTCCTCCTCAAGGCATGCCAATAATTGATGCCAATAAATCTTGGCAGACAACCCCTCGAAGAAATTTCCTCCCAAGTAGGTCACAAATCACTTTCCTTGGCGAGTAAAAACATTGCCAGTTCCTGGAGTTTCCTCCATTTGGGCCTTACGTCATTCTTCAGAATCCTCACGCAAAACAATTCGAGCAACTACTTTATCGTCAGAAAGCCCCCTCTGAACTTCCACCTTAGTACAGTATCTACATTTTTCAACTGCACATGGGCGTCTCGAAAGATCCATCGGCGTTACCGTGTGTAATTCCCTTACGATGAGCAACATCAAAATCGTATTGCTGTAATCTTTCCGTCCAGCGAGTCAATTGTCCCTCCAAGTCTTTGAAGGACATTAACCATCTCAAAGAAGCATGATCAATTCGGATAGAAAAAAACTCTTTCCGTACAAATAATGATGAAAATGTTTCACCGATTCTACCAAAGCTAATAACTCTCTTCTTGTTGTGCAATAATTCCGCTCAGGCTTGTTCAAAACCCGACTATAATAGGCAATGACCCTCTCGCAGCCGTCCTGAACTTGAGAAAGTACCGCCCCTATTCCAAAACCTGAAGCATCCGTATCCAGAATCATCTTTCCTTCTTCTTTCGGAAAGGAAAGAAGAGGTACAGACGTTAATGCCTGCTTTAACTTCAAAAATGTTCTTGACATTGCCCGGTACAATCAAATTTAGTCAAATTCTCAGTTAACTTAAACAAAGGCTTCGCAATTGAAAAAAATCCCTTAACAAATTTCCGATAATATGAGCAAAATCCAAGAAAACTTTGAATCTATTTCTTATTCTGAAGAATTGGCCACTCAGTGACCACTTCAGTTTTCTTAGAATCCGTAGCGATCTCGGCGGAAGAAACAACGTGACCCAAATATTTTACTTGTCTCCTAAATAAATTACATTTTTTTGGGTTAACACTAAGTTTCGCAGCACAAAATCTCAGAAGAACCTCTTTTAAATTCTCTTTCATTTCCTCAAAAGTTTTGCCAAATACTATCACGTCATCCAAATAAACCAGGCAAATTTTCGAAAGTAAATCCCGAAGTACCTGTTCCATAAGACGCTCAAAGGTAGCTAGGGCATTACACAGATCAAAAGGCATCGCGACAAATTGCCATAGTCCATTACTCACAGAAAAAGCAGTCTTTTCCCTATCTTCGGGACGAATTTTCAATTGCCAATAACCATTCTTCAAATCCAGAGTGGAAAACCAAGCATTTCTCGATAACTGATCAAGAAGATCGTCAACTCTTGGTAGCGAATAAGAATCCTTTTTCGTAACCGTATTCAATTTCCGATAATCAACGCAAAATCTAAGAGAATCTTCTTTCTTCTTTATCTGCTGGAGAAACCCAAGGGCTTGAAGATTCTTCAATTATCCCTTGTTCTTTCATGTCTTCCATAATTCTTTCAACTTCTGAACGCAAATGTATTGGAATTCTCCTAGGAACCTGTTTAATAGGACGAGAATCCAACAATTCAATTTTATGTTGAAGAATTTTACACTTTCCCGCAACGGCTTACTCAGAAAATATATCGTGAAATTCCTGTAAAAGTTTAACAAAAATCACTTTCTGATTCTCTTCTAATTCGAGAATTATTATTGAAGAATTCCTTCAATCCTATAGGAACACTCTCCTCCACACTCGTTATTCGCTGACAGAAACTAACTTCTAATCCTTCTTAAAGAAAAGCCTCTATAGCCGATTGCATTCCTACGCGCGAAAAGAAATCCGCTCCCAGAATACAATCCTCAGTCATTTCAACTGCAAATGCAAAAATCTCCAAAGTAAACCTGCCTATCTCAATCTTAATTAAAACTTTAAATTTTACCGGAACTTTTTCACCTGTAGGGTTCTTCCTTGTAAGTAACTCAAGTTACTTTCTCCTACAGAAAATCGCTTCCCTTTAATACCTGCAAAACCACTATTTACGAATGTAACATCGGAGCCCGTATCTAACTTAAATAAACAATCTTTCTCATTTAGCAAACCGCGCAAAACAAAACTTTCATTCTTTTCACAATTTCTTCTAAAACTCCTAATGCTACTTGGAGCATTATCCTTCTTCGTTGAACTCGCCCCCGTAAGCTCAACGAAACCTAATTTCCCTTTTGCGATTCCAAAAAGATTGGACACTCCGAGTGAAAGTGTCCCTGTTTACCACATTGTCAGCACTTTTTTTCTTTGCGAGGAAATTTATTCCTCTCCACATAACTTTTTGATCCCTTATAATTCGTTTCCCGCTTATTTCGTTTTTCGAAAACTTTATTTCTTTCCCCACTAAAGTTTCTCCCACTTAGAAAAAGAAAAATTCTTTACTCCCACTTGTTCACTATAGACCTTTTTTTCAAAACTATTTTCTCTTATAATTTTAATTGCCATTGCTCTCTCAACGACTTCAAGGACGTGAGCCCCTCCAATTGAAGAATTTGTTTAATGTTCCCATGATAAAGTCAATAAATTGGGAACAGGCAATTTTATCTCGCATACCGGGAAAACATTCCCAATAAGCCAGACGAGAAAGTCGCTCTAATTCTGAGCCTAACGCGGCTATTTCCTCTCCTGATTTTTGTTTTCGATTTGTAAATTGAAGGTAATAATTTTGAATAGAAAAATTCTCCCCGAAACGCAATTCTAATCGCGCAACCAAACTATCGAGTTGAGAATTTTCCAGCTCCGTTCCTTCCTCCAAAATTGAACGCGCCTTTCCCCTGAGGCAGGACGCCAACACAACGGCCTTCTCGGAATTACCCCAACCATTAGCCCGCGCAATCAAATTGCGTAAGAAATTCACACAACGGAACATTCCCGTCATACGTATACGGGCTTTAATTTTATTCCGCAACCGAAATTAAAATTTGAAAACGACCTGACATCGGATGTTGCGGAATCTCTTCCTGCGGACCGGACATCGAAGATGTTTCCGTTTTCCGTCGAGCGCGCTCCTCCCTCAGAGAGCGAAGCTCCTCCAGCGTCAAGCGAAGAATTCTCCAAGTTCGGAGACGCCTCCGGCTCTTTCGCTCGAGTACAGGCCCTCTTTCTAGCAGAATTACTCTCCGTCCTGTCGCTTCTTATTGTCCCCGTCTCTTCCGTCTGTCGCTCCGCCATTATCACCACACACACACACACACACACACACACACACACACACACACGCGCGCGCGCGCGCGCGCGCGGATAGAAAAAAAAATTCGATTCTGGACGAGCCCTCAAAATTGTCGCATTCGCGACGTTGCTTCTCGCGATCGCGGTACGCCGTGAAAATCACTAAAACAACCGGAGAACGACGTGTTGCTAAGGATCGATCCTCACTTAAAACTTTCATTGATTAATATCGATTGATTCCTCGGGGGCAGCGCCGAGCGGAACACCGCATGGCCGCAACAATATATACGTATATCATGCACACTCTCGCTTCTTTCGAGTTCGAACGCATAACAATTTTTATAGGTTATATTTATATATTTTTATACAGCATATTCATAGTACTGCAGATTGTTCCGTTATTGCAGCGCAGAAATAACGGAACAATGTAATAACGGAACGCTTTTGTAGCTCTATCGAATGGCATCATATCGTCAGTGCTGGCAGTGAATATCGGAACGCAGCCTCACCTCGCGAGCCGTAGTAACGAAAGCAGGAAGTGACGAAAAAAATCTATGACGTCATATGAGCATAAGAATGCTTTGAAAAAATGTTTTGTTGCGTATATCGAGCATTTGCAGTGCTGCAAGTACTTACAGTGAATATCGCGGAACGCAGCCATAATAATATATACGTATTTATCAGGATTGAGAAAGTTATCTTGTAACCCTGAAAGTAACTAGTTACAGTTACAGTTTTTTCTTCTCAAAAAATAACTAATTACTGTTATAAGTTACCAATTTTAAAAAATAACGTATTATATATTAATGAGATGATTCTCAGTATTAGATATGAAATAATAGAAGGGCAAATGAAAATCAGCGCTGTTTTGCAGTGCGCAATTTACATTTCTTATTACAAATTGAAAAATATGACATACTCTGTTTGGACTCTAGTTTGAGTCATCCTCAGTGTATACAAAATGAAAATTAAATATAAAAATATAAATTAAGATAAGATGTTCATCCGACGTGCTTACTAACGTTGATTTCGTTAACCCGAATTATGATCATCATTCTTAAAGAGATAGAGCAGTCTTCAAGGATTGTTAATTATCGGATGGACACAGCTCACATACCGAATAAAGCACGCGCAGGAGTGCAGCACGGTTCGTACCGAGTAGCACATCAACAACGCGTCTTCGAGCTCAAGGCAGTTGTCCCTTTTCTTATTTATGTAAAAAAAAGAATTTTATACAAAAATATACTCTACAAAAGTCTTTTTAATAATAAATTTCATATTGACAACACAAAAGATATGATATGAAGAACTGACGCCAACTTCTAATTTAATAAAATAAAAATAACTTTACATTAAAATACATTTTATTTTGTAATTCATTTTTATTTGAAAAGTCGTTTCATTATTTCTACAAAAAACATGATATTAAAAATTGGCACAAACTTTTAATTATATAAAGTAGAAAAGAAACTTTGCAAAGATAAAAGATGTTATCAACCCAAATTAATGTCAATTTGTAGTTGCCAAAAAAATTTTATCGAATTATTGTACTTATGTTTATATAAAAATAAAATATAAAAAAAATTTGATGTAAGAAAAAAAACGACGTTCAAAAACTTGGCGCGCCCGGGTCGCATTAAAACACGTACGTAGATACTTATTGTATTATATTGCATTCTACAAAATTGTACACATTACAAAATTTTAGTCAATACATTTTCGTCAAACTTGGGTCTCACACTAATGACTTTCCACGCTCTTTGGCATTATACATTGGGAACTATTCGCGCTGTCTAAGCATGGAAGATGCTCCGAGAACTAAAAAAGAGCGATTGATGGCAATCAAATTCGAGGCGATTACACGTATTTCAGACCACAACAATACACAATATGAGAGCATCTATGGATATAATAAGATTACATACTGGATACTACATTCGCGCGCATCAGCCGGTTAGTGCTAAACACGATCATGCCTTTAGTTTTAAATTCTTAGCCGTTTGTATTTGATATTCTCTGCACATATATTATTTAAATTGTCTTTATGTCTTATCATCGCACTGTATTACCGCACTGAAGAAGACTTAATGTAAGGTCGACGTTTGTGTTTTAGTCTTTACTTTGTATGAACTTTTATTTTTATTTTTAATTTGAATTGTTTTCATCAGTTACATACTGAAGTTTTGTTTTACTATCGACAAATCTATTCCTTTGTGTTTTTAGTCTTTAATTTTTATGAACTGTTATTTTTATTTTTAATTTAAATTTTATTCTTTTTTGTTCATTTTTAATTATAATTTGTTATTCCTTATCTGTTTTTATCGCCGACGAATTATATACGTTTTACACATTTATTTTTCCGCTTTTATTTTTCCGTGCTCCTGATTGCCTATTATTATTATAATGTAAATTGATGATTGATCAATTGATTTGAATTGATCAATCATCAATTAATAATAATGCAGTAACCAAAATAATCGTAAAGATAATATCAATTAATTAAAATAAATTAAATTAGATAATATCAATTAGTATAACAATCTAATTAAAATGTTTCAATTCAATTGTTTTTTTGTAGCTTTCTTTCGAAAAATTTGGGATTATGACTGGTTATCAATCTTTATTCTGTACCAAGTTTTGTTTATAATTTTGCTAATCAGAGCAGTGATAACGAAGATCTTCCTCTAGCTTTTAGTGTAATTATTCTTATAGAACAAGTACGTATTTTAAAAAATTTTTATTTATTAATTTGATTCTTTAACTTGATTCTTTCTTCACTGTCGTCATACTGAATTATAACATTAGGAACGTGAGGAATGAATTTCTTTTCTTTCAAAGTACACGAAAATTTTGTCACGTATTGTTACATTTCGATATTACAGATTGTTAAAACATGTTAGACTTTCTTTCCTATTTGTGAATTAATAAAAACCATAAGTCTCTATAGATCAACTTTTATGAAGTTTATTTTTTCAAAATACAAGACATATATCGATTAAATTATATTATGCATTAAATAATATGGAATAAGAAAAAAAAATAATTTTCTGATGGAAAATATCAAATTGATGGAAAATATTAAAATGTATTAGGATTTAATACTTAGAATATATATATTTAATATTGAAATAATATATATATATATATATATATATATATATGTGTACATACATACATATACATATACTACTGTGATCAAATGTAAACGAGATTTTTAAATTTAAACCGCGCGGGTTCATCGATTCTGACAAATATTTTTTTTTATTAAGTTGGTAGTACTGTCTTTGACATCTGTGTGAAATTTCATATCATTCTCTTCATTTGTTTAATAGTGAATGCTCATTTTTGTGAATATCCAAAAGTATTTTTTTCGATTTTTACGATGTGTGATTCTGTTGGGCAAATAAATTGTATGTTATTTTGTTTGCGGAATGAAATTTCTGCTACTGAAACGTTCAGAATGTTGCAGAAGGTTTTTGGTAACCAGGTCTCTATCAAGACCAAGAGTATTTGACTGGTATAAAATGTTGAAAGATGGTCGAGAAAGCGTAGAAAACGAACTACATCAAAGACGATCAAAAACATCAACTGATGAACAACACGTGAAGCAGATCAAGGATTTGATGCTCTAAAATCGTCGATTGACAATTAGAGAACCTGCCGATACTGTAAACATTTCATTTCAGTCCAGACCATTTTGAAAGACCATTTATGCTTGAGAAGAGTCAAATCTCGTTTGGTTCCGAAAACACTCAATTTTTTGGAAAAACAGCGTTGCGTTGAAGTGTGTAAAACAATGATTTCTGACTACCAGGACAAGATAAAACGCATGATAACTGGAGATGAGATTTGGATCTATGCGTACGATCCGGAAACAACCGACCAATCGAGCGAATATCGTGCAAAAGGTGAGGCAAGACCAAAAAGATCGCGCCAAAGTCGCTCAAAAATCAAAGTTTTGTTAACAGTTTTCTTCGATTATCGTGATGTGGTGCATTATGAATTCCTTCCGCCGGGCCAAACTGTCAACAAGGAATATTATTTGAGTGTTATGCGTCGTTTGCGTGAAACTATTCGCCTCAAGAGACCAGATTTATGCCCAGAGAACAGACAACAGACTCATGGTTTTTGCACCACGATAATGCGCCATCTCACACTGGTTCTTCGTGACCATTTCGCCAAAAACTCGTCTCATATCGTTCCACAACCACCGTATTCGCCTGATTTAGCACCGTGTGACTTCTGGCTATTCAGTAAACTCAAAAGACCGTTCCGGGGACATCGTTTTGAAATCGATTGAGGAGATACAAGCCGAAACGAAGAAAGTATTGAAGGCCATTCCGGAAGAAGAGTTTTCAGAGTGTTTCGAGAATTGGAAAAAGCGTTGGCATAAGTGTATTGCATCGGGAGGGGATTATTTTGAAGGCGACGAATTTGATTTTGAAGAATAAAAAAAATTTTTCACTCTACCTCTCTAACAAAAATCTCGTTTATATTTGATCACAGTAGTATGTATATTTCAATATATAAAACACACACACACACACACACACACACACACACACACACACACACACACACACACACACATACACGCACACATGTGTGTGTATTATTTCAATATTAAATATACTAAATATATTGGACAATGCAAAATTTTTTCTATGTAATCTCGAAACGACTCGTTTGCTTTTTTAGTTACGCATGATGATGAAGACACACGCTTTCATGAGCATGGCACCCAGATTTCTGTCGTATAAACTACATAATAAAACTCCACGGCCGAGTGATCTTAAGTTTTCACACTATTTGTACTTTCTGTTTTATCGTTCTATTACACTCTTGTGTATCGTGATGAATATCCTAAGTAAATACCTTGATATTCTGCGATATATGTATATGAAAGATCTCATTTAGAGAAAATTAACGATCTGAACTTTTAATTGTGCGCGAAAAAAGAAAACAACTTCAATTACAATTATTAAACCAAATTTACTAATTAAATTTAATATAAAACTAATTAAGAAACTTAGTAGTCTCAAAGAAGTTTCAAAGAGATTTGCGATATATACAGGGTGTCCCAGATGGAACTAATTTTGTGTGTAGATAGAACGAACTAAACTGAATCGAAAAGTCTTCTACTATTTTTCAATTTTCGCAAGTTAACGAGTTATTAATTCTTAAAAATCACCGTATTAGCCCTGCCCATCGGCAAATGCAAGCGCGCGATAAGATATTCCCGCCCGGCGATCATCATTGATAGACGCGTGAATTGTTTACTTTAAGCCGCAATAGTTATAGCTAATATTTGATAATAGTTATAATTAATATTTTGAAGAAAACAATTCCTTGCGCGCCTAGCAACGATGGTCGCCGGACGGGAATATCTTATCACGCGCTTGCCGATAGGCCGGGCTAATACGGTCATTTTTAAGAATTTTTAAGAATAACTCGATAATTATCGCGAAAATTGCAAAATGATACAGAATTTTTTTATTCAGTTTTACCAGTTCTACCTGCACACGAGAAGTGATATGATCGATGCCGACACCCTGTATATAATATACACACACATATATATATATATATATATATATATATATATATATATAAACAAAATATCTTGAATTTCCTCAATAATAAAAGATATTTATTAAATACGGAAAAATAAGTGGAGATCGACTGGATTTGAACTCGGGATCCCTCATTTATTACCAAAACACTTAGTCTGCACGACCGCGACGGCTCCTCTCTATTTATCTGTTTATGTTCCAAATCTCTTTCATGACCACTTACGGTCATTTATTTCTTACAATAATATAAATCGTAACATAATTTGAAGTTTTACATCAAAAATAGAAAATCACTTAAATATTGATACTAGAGAATTTAGAAGAAAATATTGTATTTAAACACAATTGATTTTCCTAGAACGAAGAAGATCAGATGAATGATGGGTGGATAATTCGAAACTTCGCTGAAGTTGGTTTAGCGATATTTTATCTCGCCTTTATTTTTGAACGCCTTGTAATGCCGATTTCACATATTCGGCACGCGACATCTGGATCAGAAATGGTTCATGAGGAGTATGATCGAAGCATCCATTCCTGGCATTCTCTACTGCATAGATGGACATTATTTATTGTTGCATTCGTGGATGAATGCTTTGGGAAATGCTGCGATTTGCTGACCGATTATTTTACGAGGTGAATCTTGTATTCATTCTTACCAATTTGCTTCACAAAATTTATAAGATATGGAACAACTTCTTGAGAAATATATTACGCTACGTGATAGTTTCGATACACATAATAGCTTCGTTACACATGTTAACTCTCATATACGTGACAGCTACAATACAGGTGATAGCTTCCACCATACATAATAGCTTCAGGAAGCTTTCGGAATGGTTGTAAAATAATAAACCAGTGTTCTTATGAGAAGCGCGTACTTATGAAATAAAAATTGTTTTTACGTAAAAAAATTTTGCATTATTATACGAGTCAATTTTGACAACTCATTTTCTCGGAATTATTGTTGATTTTTGCAAATTATATTTTCATAAATTGTTATATCGTTTGTATTACAGAATTGGTGGAACAGCACGAACTATCATACGTATTACCGCACGTGGAATGTGGTGGTGCACGACTGGCTCTATACTACTTACGTCTACAAAAACATGTACGAGATCGTAGTGCCGCCGCAACAAGACACTATTGACCACTGCCGTATTTCTCATTTCCGCCGTTTTCTGAAACATAATTGTGTTCATATTTCGTTTCTTCTACCCAGTAATGTTGTTCTTGCTCGGCGGCTTTGGTTTCGCGATGTTTTTCTTTTTTAAAATCGCCAATAATATCTTCATGTGGCTTTCCCTTATCATTGGCAACAATATCATGTGCACGATAAAGATTTATGCTCGGATCAACTGTCCTCCATATCCTAATTATTATCTGGATCTGTTCATATCGCAAAGCTGGACTTGTTCAAGCAAATTTGATGTATAGATAAACGCGGTCATATCTAACATATAAAAACTTGGCGAGTCCAAATATTATTTTTCAAGTCAGATTCAAAAACAATTATATTTAATATAAAAGTAATTAATAATGAATAAACATATGTTAGTAATTAATTGTATAGAGCCATTAATTGAATTTAATCAGTATTGATAAAAAGTTGTAAAAAAATAAATAAAGAAAAATATTAAAATTTATC
Organism: Pogonomyrmex barbatus; assembly: GCF_055798465.1. Taxonomy (NCBI): domain Eukaryota; kingdom Metazoa; phylum Arthropoda; class Insecta; order Hymenoptera; family Formicidae; genus Pogonomyrmex; species Pogonomyrmex barbatus. The sequence goes on along the minus strand of NW_028297111.1, from coordinate 3,242,164 downwards.
ATATTTTAATTTAAAAAATTATTTATTTATTTAAGATATTATTAAGTTTTAATGCGATCCGGGCGCGCTAAGTTTGTATATGCCTGTTTGATGCTCTTAGGTGCAAAGATATGTACTTATGCTTTTATTTTTATTTTTTT
>NW_028297111.1:3119524-3239524 GCF_055798465.1 Pogonomyrmex barbatus | reverse complement strand
TGTGTATAGAAAACTGAAAAAAATTCATATTACTTTTTCAATAGTATCAAAAAATTGAGAAAGCCAAGAAGTCAATATTAAATCTTATTGCAGCTCTTTAATGCATTCAAGATAATTAAAGGATCGATAACAAACTAGTGACAAGTCAGTTATTTTTGTCCAGTATTTTATTTATAATGTCATAAAACGAAAATGATAAATATAAGCTGTGACTGATTTTTTTTGCATCAATAAATATTTTTCGTGAATCAATATTCTCGAAGTGTAATATCTGATTCTCTACGACTTATCGCTCGATATTATGATATTTTCCAAGTAGAAAAAGTTTTTCTTCGTGAAAGATATGTATAAGTTTAACATATCTGCTCTGAGAACAATATTTTTACATGGAGACCACATGTTGGAACTAAATAGTCTTGTATAGTAGCTGCTTTAAATCTACGTACCAAGCTTCAATTCTCTTCGTTATCTCCAAGAACAGTGCCGAGAGAACATATCAACATAGAATTTTCTAGTATAAATTTATATTTATATGTACCATTAGACATTTATATATATATATATATATATATATATATATATACTATTAGCATTTTACAAACATTTTTGATCAAAATATTATTCGTTCATTTAAATCTGAGTAAAGATCGATTGCGATAAAAAATTTTCTCGATGAGAACTCTATTAAATAATTTCACCGGCACATACGATCTTACAAATAAAACGCAGAAATTATCTTTGCAAGCGTTTTTATATTTGCTCCTTTATATTGTCTATGAAGAAAACATCCAAATAACTGCATCTATTATTGTGAACTATGGTCGAATCTAACGATCGGAAAGGGTTTAAGTAACTCAGCATCCTTCGTGGTGTGTCTCGCTGCATGTTTCCTACGTCGGTCGGTACGTTGGTCGCTTTTGCAGAAAGGAATTGTCCGTTTTTAATAATGAAGACTGCAAAAAAATCGAACGTTATGCTTTGAGCTGTGAGAAGACAATATACAACTCCCGGACCGTCATCAACGTCTTCACATTCGGCGCAATAACTACGTTCGATGAAGACACCTGGGATATCATGGAAAAAATGGTGCCCATGAAGATTCTAATTGTCGATGCGAATCATATATCAATATGTTGTAGTCTTTAGCTTAACACTTGATTTTTTTTCATCAAATATGTCAGCAAATAATCTTTTTTTGCGTAACTAATGCAAAATGCACGCTATTAAATACATTATAAAAGATGCTAAACTGCCTTTCGATCGCCAAATTCGATCACAATTCTACGACAATAGATATTGTTATTTTGATTTGTTTTTTCGTGAACAATACGAAGAAGTAAATAAAAATATCAAATAAAAACATAAAATTAAAATTATTATTAAAAATTTTTATTTTAATTTTAAAAACATTTAGGTGAATACCATGGAATACATAAAATTGTTATTATATGGCAATATAATAATAATTTTACTTATGACATTTTCTGCTAACGAAAACATCAACAATACCCCCAAGATTGATGTAAAAATAAATGAAATTCAAAGTTTGTCTAATAGTATCAATAGTACCAATCTATAGTACCAAAAGATTATAACATTGAAGTAACATTAAGCCCAGAAGAAAATAGCTCCTGTGGAATATGTAATATCGGCATTATTATTTACAATCCTATACGAAACATAGATTTGCTTTTCAAAATGACTATATTTCAATTTACAATTAATTTGAGTAATAAACGTAAAAGTAAGGCATATGGCTATTCACTCTTGATTAATCCACCAATTTATGTTTTTCATTTCGATGACCTTCTATTACCTGGCAATTATTTATTGAGTATAACATATGAAGACAAAATAGTTGAAGGCTTTATCAAGATACCATACATAAATGCGGAAGGAGATGACAAGTGAGTAAAAATAGACTTATTACGTAATAAATGTCACATAATAATATCATATTATAATATTTAAAATGAATAGATTAAGTATCTTTTTTGATTACACAAAATAAATGATTCACAACTTTAATGTAACAAAAATTCGTTAAATAAAAGAAATATTTAATATCGTTGTAATATTCACAAGAATAATGGGTAGGATCTTAATATTGAACAATTGGAAAATATATGTTATAGATACAAATATAGATATAAACATAGATAACGTATAAACTTTGAATGCAAATATTATAAAAATTATTAATAATTTACAAAATAATATTTTATTCTTTGAAAGAAGTAATGTTAAGTAAATTTGTTATTTATAATATGTGTAATTATTTATTAAATTAATTACACATAATATATGTATAAAATCGATTTTTCTGTACCAATTATAAATAATTTGCAGTATTTATAATTCATAACTAGTTATAGTTACAGTTAATAAAATAAATATAGTCTGCAGCAAGAAGATCACTAAATATATTAACCTTTCCTCAGTTTTAGTATTAATTTCCAAAGATTACTTAAATGTTTATACAAAATAAAAGTTTATTGTACATTACATTTTAATAAAATTAATAAAATTGGTTAAACATATTAGATTGCTCATCGTAATGAATAACTCGGCGACAGGAATGCAACGTTTATTTCCATATTTGGAGCCAGGAATAAAAGCTAGATTTAATATTACTATTAAGCATCACACATATTACCATGCTTTTTCAAATATACCACTCCTTGATACATTCCTGTCAAAAGAGAACGAGAACATAACGGTGACACGTTTTGGCATTAATTTCGATATATCCATTCATCGTATTACGATTGCGTTATTCGACATAAAGGATTATTTGTACATTATTTCCGAAAAGATCTATGATTTCAAATTGTGGGTCGGGAGACCGATAATACAAAATGAAACTTTTTCACTCGAATTAATTAAAAATATCGCGCATATCGCTGAGAACACATGGAGACTATCAGACAAAATTATAAAAGGAGATTATAATGTAATCGCAGATTTGCAAGATAATGGCATGGATAAATTTCAATTCGTATTTGATAGGTAAACATATGTAATCAAATAATGAACGAGCTATACGTTATAATTAACATTATTATCTATTATATATATATATATATATATATATATTTATATATATATATATATATATTATATATATTATATATATATATATAATATTTATATATAATATTCAGTTTTATAATATTCAGTTTATAACATTTATATATAATATTCAGTTTTTTTTATATAACTATTTTACTATAAAAATATAAGAAAATATATAAGAAAAACTGAATATTATATATAACTATTATATGTAATAGATAACGTTAATTATAATGTACAGCTCGTTGCGTACACTGATAATATGTATTACACATGACATTTCATTTATGATTTTAGAAATAACAATATTGTCTATGATGAAAAAATAGATCCCATTGCGCGCAAAATAGAGATATCTCGTTTAATAGGACGTAAAGTAGTGAGTAAATTGTTTGGCAATGTCAATCCATCATGGTCTCACTTATGGTTGCACGAGGGTATTGCTACGTTATCTGTGATAATCATGATTAACGAGGTATTTGCTCTGTAGCAATACATTATACATAGAAAACGGATCATATTTATGACATAAGCAAATGTATTCTTTAAATATTGTCGATGCTATCTAATATAATTGAACAATTTCATCAACTTTCTCCGTTAATTACACATTTCTTTAGGATCCGTGGATCCATAAAGTTCCTATATGTTTTAGTTTATTTGTTGAATTGATCTAATTATGATTTAATTTATATAAAAAATTACTTATTATGTTACTGCACATTCCTAATGTCTAGATTATGCCGGATATTCGTTTGTTGGATTTGTTTGTTGTCCAAACTCAACAAGCATCTCTCCATTTGGATGATGGATACATTATGAATCCTCTTTCATCAGAAATTAATTCTCTCTCTCCTTTTACCCGTTATATGAAAGATAGGCAACACTGTACAAATAACATCAACGTAATTATAATAATAAATACCTTTAAGAGCTATTTTAAAAAATAAGTTTCATTTTATTTTTTTCTAATTTACTGTAAAAGTAAAAAATAAAAAAAAATTATAAGTTCCGATTCTTCTAAACACTCAAAGTCCTATCAGTATCTCTGAAAACTTCGTTAAATTAATTATAAGCATATATTTACTTATATATTTGACCTTATAATCTTATAATTTTTTATAGCACCATGTATATTACGTATGTTGTATCTTGCAGTGGGTAACGAAATTTTTCAAGAAATCATTGGATTATATTTGAAGAAACGGTAAGTATATTTCGTAACATTTCGTTTTCTGTTTATTTCTGTATTCTACATTTTTCAAGTTTATAATTTTTAATTGCGATGTTATATTGCCGGCTACATAATAATTTATCATATTTGATTGCAACTCTCCTATTGTTTATTATACCAAGTCACCGAAAGATATTTTGTACAAAAGATTTAATATCAGAAATTGACCTTAATTTAGTCCAAGCTAAAATATGACATTATTATTCTACGAATATATAACATAATTTAACTGTTAAGCCATGTAAATTGTAAATTTATTTTTACTTGTAAATTGTTTGCGTAAAACATAAACTTTTTTTAAAGAAATAGTTTAGCCTGTAAATAAATTTTTGTTTGACTTAGCCTCTTTCTATTCTTTTGTAAATGTAATTGTAACATTTATCACACCTTTCTCAATACACGTTGAAACATTTTTTGATATTTATGTCATTATAAGTAGAATTATAAATGCATTATTGACGTTTAATTTAAAACTTTTTACTATTTTCAAACAAACAGTAATCTTTAACAGTATCTTTGAATAAATTCTCTACAAAATTTTAATTCTTTATAACGGAATAGTTTTTTCTATTAATAAATTTATCTCTCATAATTCTCTCATCTTTTAATAAAAGATTTATTATGCAAATGCGTTCTGTAATCAGAGACATATATTTTAGTGCCAACTTTTATAACTGTTTTTTAAATAAGTATTTCTTAATAGATAGATTCTGTTATAACAAATAAGAACACGTAATTTTTATCGCTACGTAATATCTAAAAATATTCTTATTTCTTATTTTAAAATTTAAAATGTAATTCAATATAATCTATCTGAGATTTTTGTCATCAACTTTATATGTTAAATTTTTCTGTTTCTCCTCTGATTCTCTCATTCGTTATGTAATATCTTATTAATAATTTCTTATTTGTATTAATTTGTATTAATTTGTATTAATTTGTATTAATCAATAATGATGATATTCACGGTGATCGTTTGTACATTATTTTGCTCATTCAAAAGATTGCGATTATATGATGTTTCTTTTATTAACATACATTTCATTTAATTTTGTACATGGAAAATATTTTTCTTTTATGAACTTTAGTGACAGAGAGATTGCATGCAACGTGGAACAAATTATTTTTTTGTAAAGTTGCGAGATCTGTTAGATATTAATACTTTTTTAGCAATAAATATGGTCGTTTGGATGTGTATTATTTGTTTTATAAGTACAAATGAAAGTAAAAATATACTTTGAAGTGCTACAGATGTTTCGTTAAATGTAACATTTTATACGAATTTGGCATGAACTATAAGTATACTCCTGTATCTCTTGATAAATGTAAAAATTACAAATATAATATTTACACGTTGAATAATACTTTCTCGGTAATATCTATTATAAAATGTATAATGTCAGTATAATTAAGTTTTATATAATTTTATAAGGTTGGGTGGTTTGGATGAATTTTGGAATGCTACGCAATCTATTTATAATTCACAAACAATAAATGAAGGACAACTTAATATAAATAGCGTAATAGAACATTGGATAAGAAGAAAGGAATATCCTGTTCTTAACACAAGTGCAATTCCCAAAAATATATCGAATATATTTGACACAACAAAGTTTTACAAAAAGTGGAATATATATGTACCTTTAATATACAGTATGCCTCTATATAATGATTTTACGATGACTTTGCCATGGTATTTGGTGACAATGCAACGCACATATAGACCTGAAATAAATATAGAAAACATGTGGATAATAGTCAACGAGCAAAATTCCGGTGAATTATACTTGAAAATTTTTTTATACAGATTCGATTAATTTGTTCAATTTTTAACATTGAATGTTTATAAAGAAAAAATAATTTCTTGCTTCTTTTTTAGAGCAGATATATTTTAGAGCAGATGTATACGCTTCTTATATGTATGATTCTGAAATTAATATTAATATAACGTATGAAATGCAACATCGTAAAGTTTATTCTAATTATCTTCAACTTTTAGAGATTTTAAAATGCACAAATAGTTCTCGTTTAGCAAATTACATTCAACGTATCTTGTTAATGATTTTGAACATTTCATGAATATATTTATATAATAATATAATTTAATGTATAACATAATGTTTATATAACTAATTTATAATATTAATTTAATTTTTTGGCAATTATCACAATATTTGAAAAATATAACTTTTGTAAATATTTTGATATTGCAATATAATAAATTGATTGTAAAGTTTATAACCGACTATAATTCAACATAAAGTTTAATATTATATTATTTCATAAATATAACTGACACTTCTTTTATATTTATTTGTATTTATATTTATTTGTATATAGGGCAATTTATTATATATAAAAGTAATTTTTATCATGTTACTTAAGTTCATATTTTAAATGAATATTTTAAACGAAGAAAATAAAATTTCAGAATATTGTATTTTAAATTTAATATCAAACAAAACAATGATTAATGATTTCTGACTGATGATTGATGACATTTCTTTATTGTGTGATTGTAGGATATTATCGTGTAAATTACTCTTAGGACAATTGGTTAAAAATTGCATTGTATCTTGATTCCAAAAATCATAGGAAGATTAATGTTCTTAATCGTGCTCAACTCATCGATGACGTTTCACTTTGTAACAACTGGCAAACTCGACCCATTCATATTCTGGGAACTTACAAAATATTTACATAAAGAAGTAGATTATATAGCATGGTATCCCATGTTTAAAACTCTTGAACGCATACATCATACATCATTCCAATTCCACGCTATGATGGAGAAAAAGATTTCAAGATAAAAACATAAATACACCTTTTAGTAAAGAATGTATTTTATACTACTTACATTAATTTAGTAAAGAATGTATCTTACACTATTTACATTAATTCAAATTCAAACACATTTTATATTAAATTAATTTTTTAAATAGTTTTTCTAAAAAACTAATGCTTTAATTTAGAAATTGAGTAATAAAGTCCGACAATTTGGCAACTTTCCAAAAAATAAATAAATTAAAGAATGTTTCTGTTTATTTATAACATTTAGGACAGAATACTCTGGATATTGAGTCGGCTACTTGAAAAAATTGGATACAAGGAAAATCATAACGAAAATCATCTTACTAAATGTTTGAGGCAAGAAGCCGCCAAATGGGCGTGCGTTCTCGGTGATAGCAAATGCAAGAGAGCAGCATTAGATAATTTAGAATGGCATTTGACAAATCAGACGTAATTATTCCTATAAAGTTCCATTATATTTCTGTACACAGTATCTGTAAAACTTGATATATAAATGAAAATGAAAATATATATAATAATTGTCATATCTTTGTAATAAAATCTCTTTAGATCTAATATACTTTTGCCATGGTGGAAGAGATGGACATATTGTAATGGCTTGTCTCACATTCCTTTTGGCGAAATATTTTTTAACTTTCAAAAAATTATCGGAACCGAAAATCTAGACGTTATAGAAGCTTTAGCGTGCTCTAAAGTAGATTATATCGTAACTCAGCTTATCTTATCACGTCGAAGACGAACAAACTCATTCATTAAAAAGCATATAAGTTTGTTTTATCATGTTCTTCAGAAACATATAACTCCATCATTTGATTACATATTAAGCAATTGGGACGAAATCCATCTTGAGTAACGTTACCATTTCCACAAATATATTTTAATGTACAATTATGTACTTATGTACAATTATTAACTGTATTATATGTCTTTTTTAATATATATCATGTATTTTTTTTCTAGAGAAGTCAGTAAAACTGCAGCATTGGTCATGATCATAAATAACATCTATTCTTTCAGCCAACTTACTCAGGTAAATTTTATCAAACGTAATACTACTAACATATTATATTTTTGGATTATATTAAATTTTAATAACGTTACATATTAGATAAAATGTGTTTTAATTTGATCTTTGTGAAAATGACATATTATACTCAAAACTAAATTGTCAAAAAAGAAGTATAACACGTTATTTTAATTTCAGTTTGTAAAATTTGAAAAGATTATTCATCTTGATCAATGAATAATCTACGTGTACGTGTATTATGCATGTATGCATTATTATTTTTTAAAAGAAATGCATATATGGAATTCATAAAACATGAGATATAGGATGAATCCATCGATTTGATCTTGGGTAGTTTTGTCAGGACAAGGTCACTTTACGACAGTAATTTAACTTTCAATCTCTGTAACTTAAAAGACATTTAATGAAAAAATATTTTATTATAGCGTTTTAAAAATTTAAGATAAGCTACGAGAATATGCAACAAAAAAAGAGAAACAATTTTTTGCTTAAAAAATTCAAAATGACCTTGTCCTAACGCCATCCAACGCCATCCAAAGTCAAATCAATGGTACTATCTTGTGTTAGCCCCAAACTCATAAAACTCTTGTCTGAAACATTGTTTGATTTAACGCAGCATTTTTGAGTAATCCTTTAAAATGGATCAATTCATAAATATCTCAAAAATTTTGTATATTTATCATGTGCGCCCATTTATCATGTACGAATTTTGCAGATGCAATGGATACGGGAAAAGTTTGAAAACTTTCTTCCATTGGTTTCAAATAAATTAAACATGCGGAAGCGTCAAATAAACAGCCAGTTAGATTCTCACTTTTATAAGTATTACCATCATTAATACTTATTAAATTTTTTTAAATTTTTACGGATCAAATAACAAAAGATTGGATAGCAATAAATTAATATTGATTTAGATTGCGACATTTATTATCAGTATTAAAAATATATAATTCACATCGTACAGTCTGTAATATATAATGTTACATATATTATAGACTTTCAGTGCTGAAAGTGAATATCGGAACGCAATCTAGGACCTGCAAGTTTGTGCTTCAAATAGACACTTAGGTATTCGCGTATTAATTGTTCTTGCTTCTTACATCTTTATCATTATAAATATGTCATTCTAGCGTCTAAGAATCAATTCAAATCGTCCGGGATGGAAGAAATTTTTGATATCTATCAATATATATATCTATGTGTTTCAAAATATATCCAATATTATAATAAACATCTATTATTTTTATATAATATGTTTTATAGTAAATGTTAAAGTTTGTATAATGTACATATAAAAATAAAATTTTATATATGTTCTGTACATATACAATTTACTTTATTTATTAAAGGCTATTAAAAATTTTGTATTAATTTTTTTAGTACTTTTACTTTATGAAATTAGTCGACCTAAACTATCAAAATATATAATTAAGAAAATAGTAAGTTGATATGAATATCGATACAAATTTTTAGTCAAATCTAAAAGTTACGAACAACAACGCATTTATTAACGTTTAAAATTATGTAAAAAAACGGCTAATAAATCTCAACATTAAATTTCATGAATATTATAATTCTTAAGTAATTTTATATAACAACAATCTTCAATATGTATTATTTACTTCTTATAAATGAATCATCATACATTATAAATAAATTTTTGTAATAATATGTTATCAATAGTAATTTGTTATATATTAATTTACTATATACTTAAATGTGAAAAATGTTTGAGCGATCTTTACAAATGCCGTCAAATTTTTGAGGAATAGTTTCTAATTTGTTCTTAAAAAGTATTTTTTGAATTCTTTTTGTTTAATTTGGAAACCTTGTAATACAACTTTTTTTAACTTTAATATATAATTGTTATTATTTACAGCAATGTTTTTTCTGATTTTATTATATATATTAATTTCTCTCTCTCTCTCTCTCTCTCTCTCTCTCTCTCCTTCTCTCTCTCTCTCTCGCGACAGGCGGAAGACAAAAGTCACAAAAAAACAGTAGTGTAATTATTACATGAGAGAAGGAACAGACTAAATCAGTATCGAAAGATAAACATCTTGTATAGAAATACGTGACTTAAATTTAAGCCACACGAACGCGCATCTCATTCGAATATATGCACATGATTATTTTTATTCTGTTTCCTTATTTTCCTTATTTGGTTTAAATTATATTCATATCTTTTATTATTATATTGTAAGGTTTAACAGCGCCAGATGTTTTTACACGTAAAACATTCTTTTATTAAAACGAAACGTTTTTGCTTTATATTGTTAACACTGTAAATTTTTTTACCTCTTTGACTCTAGAATTGAATTTACAAAATTGTGGTGTAATAATATTCTAAGAACAATTAAATAAAATGACTACTACCATTTGTACGGAATAAGAATTTTGGATTGATACAAAGAAATATGTATCGTTTATATTTTATTTTTTAAAAATTAAAGATACTACCATGTAGATTTTATTTTTTAAAGTAATTGTATAACAGTTTACTAATTTGATGCCACTCATTGGTATTAAATTTTTTATATAAATGGAACAGGTTACTTAGATTGTGCATACAACTAACGCCAATAATTGATATTTTAAAGGAAAATATTGATGAATATGATTATTTCATATCTAATACGTAAATAGCATGTCCAATTTTATTTTAAGTGAGTGATTACAGTGAACAGAAATATTTTGAAATCATGGTACGTAGAAAAAAATGTTTTATACGAAAATTTTAGAGTTTCGAAAAGGCCATATGATATTGATTCATTTGTAGATGATGCTACTGTCGAGATTTTTTACTGTTGCCATTTCTTAAAGTAAAATCAAATATTTTTTGTTGCATAATATGATTCCTCTAATTACTTTAGATGTAAACATTAGATGTAAATTAGATGTACACAAATGTGTCTAAAATCAATACTAATATTTTCTACTTTATTATAGCATGTTCTCACATAAAATATAAAATATCTTATTAATTCTTTGATATCTTCATACTTTTATGTACAAAATAATGAAATAAAACGATTGGCGGAAGAAGATGTATTAATATTTACTTTCAAAAATCTATGCAATTAGTAATATGTAAATATATATTTTTGAAGAAACGTATACCTGCTTTTCCTCTAATAATCTATATGTTATTTTATGCATAAAAATAATAAAATATGTTTATAGCTAAATGGTTTATGAGGTATATTTTATATTTTATGTCAGAAAATATGCCACAATAAGAGTTAAAAATCTCGTAAATTATTCACTTTTTGAAAATTACACTTTAATATTGTTAAGTCCACAATAACTAGAAGAGACATATTATATAAAAGAGATATATAATTCCAATTTAAACATGACGTCCGCAAAGAAATCTACCGATTCTATCCGCGAATTAATCAATATCATAAATATGTGGTTTTCTATAACATTTTTCAGAACCATTTCTTTGTCATATCATATCATCATATCATCATTTTCTATATATTTCTATCAAAATGATGCATCCCATGTATTAACATTTATAACCGATCGACTATTATCATATGTTTAAAAGTGATCAGAGACAAGTTTTGTTTATTTTATGCTTTTGTTGTGATACCTTTAATAATCGACGTTAGTCATCATGATCGTCACTTTGTAACGAAAGCTCGAAGCAAAAGGATCGTGATTTAAAAAATACAATTCTGTCATCAATAACTTTTAACAGTAAGTAACAATTTGGAATATTTTAAATTATTTTTGATATCTATGATATACATGATATTAATGAATAAATTTAATCATTAGAAGACAGAGTGCATAAATATCATAAAGTATAAACTTAATTATACAGATTAAAATAAAAGTATATACACATAAGTATTATATATCACCCTGTGATAATATTTTGTAAAATACTATTTGTTTTTAATTTAGAATTTGCAAAGGCAAATTATATTTGCTTCTTAATGCAATAATGCTTTTTACAATTAATTGCATTATAATTATTACCAGTCTTATTCTTACATCAATAATAATTAGAGATATTACGATAAATAAAATGCATAACATAATTCACTTTGCAAAGGAAATATTTATATTAATCGACTGAATATACACGAAAAAGTTGTAGAAATAAAAAAATAAATTAATATAAACTATTTAATTTACGCACATACAAATGTATGCATATAAACATATATGTAAAATTTTATTATAATTTTTATGACCAACTAATTGTCATATATTATAGCTTCTTCTACAGTTATTCCGCCAACGCTATGTTATATGTATAATTTATATTACTTATATTTATTACAATCACTGATGTTTGTTGTCACATTCGTCACTTTGCAATAAACTATTGGAACAGGAAGGTCGCGATATTAATTGTAAGAGTTCATCATCGATCACTTACAACGGTGAGTATAACATAAATTAATTAATATAAAATATTTTAAATATTCATTAGCACAAAAATATCAATTTATGAAATTAATCAATAAAACAGGACTTATTATCGTAATATATGAACATAATTTTATAATACACGGATAAATATGTACAATGCAAGAATAGTTTGCAACGAATATTATTTTTAAAGTTACTATTAATATTAAAAGAAGTTTCCATGATGAAAAATAACATTTTTTTTAAATTAGATATTACACATTTACGCACGCATTTAACATCGCATATATAATAATATAGTGATACATACTCAAGATGTACAGAAAAATTTTATTTTAGGTATTGATTATAAATCTTTTAATAAAAGAGGACAATTGCTACAATTGCTGTTTTGCATATTTTTAGAATATTGGATTTCTATGGTATAATTTTAAATATAAGTTTTTTTTTATCAAAAATATGTTTGCATAAATATTAAAAATTTTAATTTTAATTTTAAAAATGTTTAGGTGAATACCATGGAATACATAAAATTGTTATTATATGGCAATATAATAATAATTTTACTTATGACATTTTCTGCTGACGGAAACACCGACAATACATCCAAGAGTGTAAATATAAACGAAATTCAAAGTTTGTCTAATAGTGTCAAATCTATAGTACCAAAAGATTATAACATTGAAGTAACATTAAGCCTAGAAGAAAATAGCTTCCGTGGAATATGTAATCTCGGCGTTATTATTTACAATGCTACACGAAACATAGATTTGCCTTTAGTGGAAGTGATTATAATTGAATTTCCGGCAATTAATATGAGTAATAAACGCATAATGAAGGCATATGGCTATTCACAATTCATTAATTCATCAATTTATGTTTTTTATTTCGATGACTTTCTATTACCTGGCAATTATTTATTGAATATGATATATGAAGGTGAAATAAATGGAGGCTTTATCAAGATACCATACATAAATGCGGAAGGAGATGACAAGTGAGTAAAAACAGACTTATTACGTAATAAACGTCACATAATAATATCATATCATAATATTTGAAATGAATAGATTAAGTATCTTTTTTAATTACACAAAATTAATGATTCACTTTAATGTAACAAAAATTCGTTAAATAAAAAAAACATTTAATAGCGCCATAATATTCACAGAATAATTAGTAGGATCTTAATATTGAACAGTGTCGGAAAATATATGATATAGATACAAATATAGATATAAATATAGATAAGGTACAAACTCTGAATGCAAAAATTATAAAAATTATTAAAAATATACAAAATAATATTTTATTCTTTTAAAGAAGTAATGTTAAGTCAATTAATTACACTTAGTATATGTATAAAATTGATTTTTCTGTACCAATTATAAATAATTTGCAGTATTTATAGTTCATAGTTATAGTTACAGTTAATAAAATAAATATTGTCTACAGCAAGGAGACCACTAAATATATTAGTCTTTTTCCTTAGCTTTTGTATCAATTTCCAAAGATTACTTAAATGTTTATATAAAATAAAAGTTTATTGTACATTACATTTTAATAAAATTAATAAAATTGTTTAAACATTAGATTGCTCATCGTAACGAATAACTCGGCGACAGGAATGCGACGTTTATTTCCATGTTGGGACGAGCCAGGAATAAAAGCTAGATTTAATATTACTATTAAGCATCACACATATTATCGTGCTTTTTCAAATATACCACTCCTTGACACATTCCTGTCAGAAGAGAACGAGAACATAACGGTGACACGTTTTGGCACTATTTTCGATATACCTACTTATCATATTGCGATTGCATTATTCGACATAAAAGATTATTCATACATTATTTCCGAAAAAATCTATGATTTCAAATTGTGGGTCGGGAGACCGATAATACAAAATGAAACTTTTTCATTTGAATTAATTGAAAATATTACGCATATCTTTAAGAACACATGGAGACTATCAGACAAAACTATAAAAGGAGATTATAATGCAATCGCAGATTTGCAAGATAATGGCATGGATAAATTTCAATTCGTATTTGATAGGTAATATATGTAATTAAATAATGAACTTTTATATTTTTATAGTAAAATAGTTATAGAAGAAAAACTAAATACTATATATAAATATTATATGTAGTAGATAATAACGTTAATTATAACATATAGCTCGTTGCGCGTACTGAGAATATGTACTACAAATGACATTTCATTTATGGTTTCAGAAATAACAATATTGTCTATGATGAAGAAATAGATCCCATTGCGCGCAAAATAGAAATATCGCGTTTAATAGGACGTAAAGTGATCGATAAATTGTTTGGCAATGTCAATCCATCATGGTCTCACTTATGGTTGCACGAGGGTATTGCTACGTTATCTGTGATAATCATGATTAACGAGGTATTTGCTTGCTTGTAACAATACATCATACATAGAAAACGGATCATGCATATTTATGATATAAGCAAATGTATTCTTTAAATATTGTCGATGCTATCTAATATAATTGAACAATTATATCAACTTTCTCCGTTAATTACACATTTCTTTAGGATCCGTGGATCCATAACGTTCCTATATGTTTTAATTTATTTAATGAATTGGTCTAATTATGATTTAATTTATATAAAAAATTACTTATTATGTTACTACACATTCCTAATATCTAGATTATGCCAGATATTCGTTTGTTGGATTTGTTTGTTGTCCAAACTCAACAAGCATCTCTCCGTTTGGATGATGGATACATTATGAATCCTCTTTCATCAGAAATTAATTCTCTCTCTCCTTTTACTCGTTACATGAAAGGTAGGCAACATTATACAAACATTAACATAATTATAATAATAAATACTTTTAAGAGCTATTTCAAAAAATAAGTTTTATTTTATTTTTTTCTAATTTACTATAAAAGTAAAAAATATAAGCAAAATTATAAATTCTGATTTTTCTAAGTACTTAAAGTCCTATCAGTATCTTTGGAAACTTCGTTAAATTTACTGTAAGCATATATTTACTTATATTTATTTGATCTTATAATCTTCATTTTTTATAGCACCATGTATATTACGTATGTTGTATCTTGCAGTGGGTAACGAAATTTTTCAAGAAATCATTGGATTATATTTGAAGAAACGGTAAGTATATTTCGTAACATTTCGTTTTCTGTTTATTTCTGTATTCTACATTTTTCAAGTTTATAATTTTTAATTGCGATGTTATATTGCCGGCTACATAATAATTTATCATATTTGATTGCAACTCTCCTATTGTTTATTACTCCAAGTCACCGAAAGATATTTTGTACAAAAGATTTAATATCAGAAATTGACCTTAATTTAGTCCAAGCTAAAATATAACATCATTATTCTACGAATATATAACGTAATTTAACTGTTAAGCCATGTAAATTGTAAATTCATTTTTAATTGTAAATTGTTTGCGTAAAATCTAAACTTTTTTTAGAGAAATAGTTTAGCCTGTAAATAAATTTTTGTTTGGCTTAGTCTCTTTCTTTTGTAAATGTAATTGTAACATTTATCATACCTTTTTCAATACATGTTGAAACATTTTTGATATTTATGTCATTAGAGATATAAAATAGAGATATAGAATTATAAATGCATTATTAACGTTTAACATGAAACTTTTTACTATTTTCAAACAAACAGTAAACTTTATGAGTAAATTCTCTACAAAATTTTAATTTTTCTTTATAAAGGAATAATTTTTTCTATAAATAAATTTATCTCTCATAATTCTCCCATCTTTTAATGAAAGATTTATTATGCAAATGCGTTCTGTAATCAGACACATATATTTTAGTGCCAACTTTTATAACTGTTTTTTAAATAAGTATTTCTTAATAGATAGATTCTGTTATAACAAATAAGAACACATAATTTTTATTGCTACGTAATATCTAAAAATATTCTTATTTCTTATTTTAAGATTTAAAATGTAATTCAATATAGTCTATCTGAGACTTTTGTGTTATATGTTAAATTTTCCTGTTTCTCCCCTAGATCTCCCATTCATTATGTAGTATCTTATTAATAATTTCTTATTTGTATTAATCGTGATGATATTCACGGTGATAGTTTGTATATTATTTTGCTCATTCAAAAGATTGCGATTATATGATGTTTCTTTTATTAACATACATTTCATTTAATTTTGTACATGGAAAATATTTTTCTTTTATGAACTTTAGTGACAGAGAGATTGCATGCAACGTGGAGCAAATTATTTTTTTGTAAAGTTGCGAGATCTTAGTTAGATATTAATACTTTTTTAGCAATAAGTATGTGTCGTTTGAATGTGTATCATTTATTTTATCATTAATAGTATAGATGAAAGTAAAAATATACTCTGAAGAGCTACAGATGTTTCGTTAAATGTAACGTTTTGTACGAATTTGATATGAACTATAAGTATACTATAACTATAAGTATACTCCTGTAGCTCTTAATAAGTGTGAAAATTAGAAAAATTAGAAAAATTAGAAAAATTATAGTATTTACACGTTGAATAATACTTTCTCGGTAATATCTATTATAAAATGTATAATGTCAGTATAATTAAGTTTTATATAATTTTATAAGGTTGGGTGGTTTGGATGAATTTTGGAATGCTACGCAATCTATTTATAATTCACAAACAATAAATGAAGGACAACTTAATATAAATAGCGTAATAGAACATTGGATAAGAAGAAAGGAATATCCTGTTCTTAACACAAGTGCAATTCCCAAAAATATATCGAATATATTTGACACAACAAAGTTTTACAAAAAGTGGAATATATATGTACCTTTAATATACAGTATGCCTCTATATAATGATTTTACGATGACTTTGCCATGGTATTTGGTGACAATGCAACGCACATATAGACCTGAAATAAATATAGAAAACATGTGGATAATAGTCAACATGCAAAATACCGGTGAATTATACTTGAAAATTTTTTTATACTACAGATTCCATTAATTTGTTCAATCTATAACATTGAATGTTTATAAAAAAGGAATAATTTCTTGCTTCTTTTTTAGAACAGATGTGTACGCTTCTTATATATATATGTATGATTCTGAAACTAATATTAATATAACGTATGAAATGTAACATCGTAAAGTTTATTCTAATTATCTTCAAGTTTTAGAGATTTTAAAATGCACAAATTACTCGTTTAGCAAATTACATTCCACGTATTTTGTTATTGAACTTCGAACATTTCATGAATTTATATAATAATATAATCTAATGTATAACATAATGTTTATATAATTATATTAATTTAATTTTTTTGCGACTATCACAATATTTAAAAAATATAACTTTTGTAAATAATTTGATATTGCAATATAGTAAATTGATTGTAAAGTTTTTATCGAAGATAATTTAACATAAAGTTTAATATTATGTTATTTCATAAATATAACATATACTGACACTTCCTTTATTATTTGTATATTTGGGCAATTTATTATATATAAAAGTAATTTTTATCATGTTACTTAAGTTCATATTTTAAGCGAAGAAAATAAAATTTCAGAATATTATATCTTAAATTTAATATCAAACAAAACAATGATTAATGATTTCTGACTGATTATTGATGATATTTCTTTATTGTGATAGGATATTATCGTGTAAATTACTCTCAGGACAATTGGTTAAAAATTGCATTGTATCTTGATTCCAAAAATCATAGGAAGATTAATGTTCTCAATCGTGCTCAACTCATCGATGACGCGTTTCACTTTGTAACAAAAGGCGAACTCAAACCACTCATATTCTGGGAACTTATAAAATACTTACATAAAGAAGTAGATTATATAGCATGGTATCCCATGTTTAAAGCTCTTGAACGCATGTCATACATCATTCCAATTCCACGCTATGATGGAGAAAAAGATTTCAAGGTAAAAATATAAATACACCTTTTAGTAAAGAATGTATTTTACACTACTTACTTTAATTTAGTAAAGAATATATCTTGTACTATTTACTATTATTAATTTAAATTCAAATACATTTTATATTAAATTAATTTTTTAAATTTTTTAATTAGTTTTCTAAAAAAATTAATGCTTTAATTAAGAAATTGAATAATAAAATGCTTTTCGATAATTTAGCAACATCTCCGAAAAATAAATAAGTTATAGAATGTTTTTGTAATTTATAACATTTAGGAGAGAATGCTTTGGATATTAAGTCAGCTACTTGAAAAAATTGGATACAAGGAAAATCATAACGAAAATCATCTAACTAAATGTTTGAGGCAAGAAGCAGCCAAATGGGCGTGCATTCTCGGCGATAGCAAATGCAAGAAAGCAGCATTAGATAATTTAGAGTCTCATTTGGCAAATCAGACGTAATTATTCCTATAAAGTTCCATTATATTTCTGTACATTTACTGAGAAAAAGATTTCTTCAGATTATTTAATAATTCTATAATTATTTAATAATTCTATAATTATTTAATAATTCTATAATTATTTAATAATTCTATAATTATTTAATAATTCTATTTGTTTAATTTAAATTTATTTAATTTAAACAACATAATTTTGCAATTTATAGAACATTATTTTGTAGAATTAAGAGATTTGTTGTTTTGTTAATGTATATCATGGTATTTTAAACAGAAGAAACACTATTATTTAAGGGAAGTAAAATTTATTGTTGGACTAAATAATTTTTTGTTTGGTTAAATTAAATATTGTTTCAATGGAAAAGATTTTTTAACATTGTTGAAACATATAATAAAGATCGTTATGTCCTTCAAATAATTTATTAAACAAATATTTTATTTAAAATGCAATAATGCAATTTATTATTTGAAGAACCGAGCGATCGAATTTGAATCAATAATTGATTTGTTTGGACTATTTCAAAAGTAAATTCCTTTGAATCTAATAAAATTGAAAGAATTAAATTCAAAGAAGTCGTTCTCGCTGTGTAGTATCTGCAAAGCTTGATATATTTTTAAACGAAAATATATATATAATAATTGTCATATCTTTATAATTGAATTTTCTAGAGCTAAACTTTTACCGTGGTGGAAGAGATGGACATATTGTAATGGCATGTCTCACATTCGTTTAGGCGAAGTATTTTTTGACTTACACCAAATTATCGAAACCGAAAATCTAGAAATAATGGAAGCTCTAGCTTGCTCTACAGATGTTTATATCCTACCTTATCTTTACTTGTTACAAAAAAGACATATATATAATACAACTATAATACAAACAAACTATAAACGAAGAAAGCATATAAATTTGTTTTGTCATGTTCTTCAGAAACATATAACCCCATCATTTGATTACGTATTAGACATTTGGGACAAAATCCATCCTGAGTAACGTTACCATTTCCACAAATATATTTTAATTATGTACAATTATTAACTGTATTATATCATTTCTAATATATATCATATATTTTTTTTCTAGAGAAGTTAGTAAAGCTGCAGCATTAGTCATGATCATAAATAACGTCTATACTTTCAAGCAACTTACTCAGGTATATCAAACGTATTTTATCAAACGTAATATTACTAACTTATTATATTTTTGGTTTTTATTAAATTTTAATAACGTTACATATTATTAGTTAAAATGTATTTTAATTTGAAAACTTGTGAAAACGATATATTAGTCTCAAAACTAAATCATCAAAAAGAAATATAACACGTTATTTCAATTTCAATTTGTAAAACTTGAAAATATTATTCATTTTGATCAATGAATATATAAATGTATTATGCATATGTGAATTATTATTTTTTACAAGAAATGCATATATGAAATTCATAAAACATAGGATATAGGATGATTCCATCCGTTTGATTTTGGGTGGTTTTGTCAGGACAAGGTCACTTTGCCGATAGTAATTTAATTTTCAACCTCTATAATTTAAAAGGTATTTAATGAAAAAATATTTTATTATGGCGTCTTGAACATTTAAGCTACGAGAATATGCAACAAAAAAAAAGAGAAATAATTTTCTGCTTAAAAAATTCAAAATGATCTTGTTCTAACGCCATCGAACGCCATCCAAGATGAAATCAATGGTACTGTCTTATGTTATCCCCAAACTCATAAAACTCTTGTCTAACAAGAGTTGTTTGATTGAACACAATTTTTGTAGTATTTGAATTAATTCATTTTAAAAGATCAAGAATTTTGTATATTTAACATGTGCGCCCATACGAATTTTGCAGATGCAGTGGATACCGGAAAAGTTTAAAAACCTTCTTCCACTGGTTCCAGAAAAACTAAACATGCAGAAGCGTCAAATAAACCGGCGCTTGCGTTCTTATAAGCATTACTATCATTAATACTTATTATAGTTTTTTTAATCTTTACTGATCAAGTAACAATAAACTGGATAGCAATAAACTAGTACTGATTTAGATTACGATATTTATTGTCAGTATTAAAAATATATAATTCACATCGTACAGTCTGTAATATATAATGTTACATATATTATAGACTTTCAGTGCTGAAATTGAATATGGGAACGCAGTCTAGGACCTGCAAGTTTGTGTTTAAAATATACACTTAAGTATTCGCGTATTAATTGTTCTTGCTGCTTACATCTGTATCATTATAAATATGTCATTCTGTTCAAGAATCGATTTAAATCATCTGGAATAACTAGAAATTTTTGATATCTATCAACACACACACACACACACACACACACACACACACACACACACACACACACACACACACACACACACACACATCAATGTGCTTCAAAATATATCAATATTATAATTTACATCTATTATTTTTAAATATAATATATTTTATAATTAATGTTGTATAATAAAAGTATATATACATATACATATAAAAATAAAATTTTATATATATATATATATATATATATATATATGTGTGTGTGTGTTTTGTATATTTACAATTTACATCAAAGACTATTAACAATTTTATATTAATTTTTTTTAGTACTTTTATTTTATGAAATTAGTCGACCTAAACTATTAAAATATAATTAAGGAAATAGTAAGATGATGAATAACGACAAATTTTTAGTCAAATCAAGTCTAAATGTTACGAACAACAACGCATTTCTTAATATTTCTTAATTTAAAATATGTAAAAAATGGCTAATAAATCCCAACATTAAATTTCATGAATATTATAATTTTTAAGTAATTTTATATAACATCAATATTATTTATTTCTTATAAATAAATCATCCTACATTATAAACAAATTTTTGTAATAATATATTATCAATACTAATTTGTTATATACTAATTTACTATATACTTAAATGTAGAAAAAGATTTAAGCGATTTTTACAAATGCTGTCAAATTTTGAGAAATAGTTTTTAATTTGTTCTTAAAAAGTATTTTTCGAATTCTTTGGAATTTTGTAATACAATTTTTTTTAATTTTAATATATAATTATTATTATTATTTGCAGCAATGTTTTTTTTTATTTTATTATATATATATTAATTTCTTTTTCTCTCTGTGTTCCCTTTCTCTCTCTCTCTCTCCCTCCCTCTCTCTCTCTCTCTCTCTCTCTCTCTCTCTCTCTCTCGTGTCAGGCGGAAGACAAAAATCATAAAAGAACAGTAATGTAATTATTAATACATGAAAGAAAGAATAAACCAAATCGGTATCGAGAGATAAACATCTTGTACAGAAATACATGACTTAAATTAAATAATCCATATGAACTTGCATCTCATTCGAATATATGCATGTGATTATACTTTTTATTTTGTGTCATTGTTTCTTATTTTTTTTATTTGGTTTAAATTATATTCATATCTTTTATTATTATATTGTAAGGTTTAACAGCGTCAAATGTTTTTACACGTAAAACATTCTTTTGTTTAAACAAAACATTTTCACTTTATATTGTTAACACTGTAAATTTTTACCTCTTTGACTCTAGAATTGAATTTTGCAAAATTGTGATGTAATAATATTCTAAGAACAATTAAATAAAACGACTACTATCATTTGTAGTAGAATAATTAGAATTTTGGATTGATACCAAGAAATATGTATCGTTTAGATTTTATTTTTTAAAAATTAAAGATATTACTATGTAGGTTTTATTTTTTTTAGTAATTGTATAACAGTTTACTAATTTGGCGCCATTGGTATTAATTTGGCGTCATTGGTATTAAATTTTTTTATATAAATGGAACAGATTACTTAGATTGTACATATAACTAATGTCAATAATTGATATTTTAAAAGAAGATATTGATGATTACTTTATATCTAATATACGTATTATTTTATATCTAATATATACGTAAATAGCATGTCCAATTTTATTTTAAATAGTGCACAAAAATATTTTGAAATCATACGTAGAAAAATATTTTTTATATGAAAATTTTAGTTTCGAGAAGGCCATATGATATTGATTCATTTGCAGATGATGTTACTGTTGAGATTTCTTGCCATTTCTTGCCATTTCTTGCCATCTCTCTCTGTTGCCATTTTTTAAAATAAAATCAAATATTTTTTGTTGTATAATATGATTCCTCTAATTACTTTAGATGTAAACGTATTAAGATACAAATGTCTAAAATCAATATGAAATATTTTCTACTTTATTATAGTATATTCTCACATAAAATATAAAATATCTTCTTAACTATTAATTCTTTGATGAACATATCTTCATATTTTTATGCATAAAATAATGAAATAAAACAATTTCAGCGCGGAGAAGATGTATTAATATTTACTTTCAAAAATCTATGCAATTAGTATGAAAATATATACATTTGAAGAAACATATACCTGCTTTTTCTCTATATGTTATTTTATGCATAAAAATAATAAGATATGTTTATAACTAAATGATTTATGAAATATATTAGGTGTACAAAAAAGTTTTGAGCTTTAGATTTCATATAACCGAAATAACAATTTAAATTTTATATATCTTTCCGCCCTTTTGTGATTTTAAAGCGTTGACATTTGGCCTTCTAAAATGCCATACGGTTTGGCGTTTGATGCACATAACCTCAAAAATCAGTAGTGTTCACGATGGCAATAACAAAAGAGCATATTCGATTTTCCATCCACTTCGCGTTTCATCTGAAGAAAAATGCTGCTGAAGCCACTGCAATGATTTATGCTGCATGGAGAGAACGCTGTAAGTCATACTACATGTAGAAAATATGGTATCAAAAATTTCACCAAGGAGATTTCAGTCTTGAAGATGAAATCTAAATAAGAAGGGAGGGTGTGCATCACGGCGGGGCCCGACCACGAACCAGTCGTGAAAACTAATTAATTAAGTAATTATTTTGCGAAAAAATACCTCAGCCAGGAATCGAACCTGGATCTCCTGCTTACCAGGCAGGCATCTTATCCTTTCGACTACCGAGGCATGTGATGATATTTACCGCGTTTATAACGTTTAGAACAACAAGTCAACAATACAATGACCTACACACATATACATATATTACAATATACATATATATATGTATATTCTTTCGAATCTCCACGACGTGCTGGACACCCTCAAAAGATTGAAACGGACGAATTGCAAGCACTGCTGGATATAAACTCTGCGCAAACTGAAAAGGAGCTTGCAGAACAGCTTGGAGTTACGCAGCAAACCATTTCCGTACGTTTACATACGATAGGAAAGGAAGGCAGATGGGTTCCGCATGAATTGTCCGAAGACAACAAAAATCATCGGCGTGACACTGCACTCACTTTGCTTTCAAAGTTTCGGAAAAAAGATTTTCTGCACAAAATCATTACAGGCGATAAAAAGTGGATTCTTTATGATAACTCTAAACGCAGAAAATCATGGGTTGACCCATGGTCAACCTTCGACATCGACGCCAAAGCCCAATATCCACGCCAAGAAGGTTTTGCTCTGTATCTGGTGGGATTGGAAAGGTGTGTTGTATTACGAGTTGTTACAACCGGGTGAAACAATCACGGCAGACCGCTACCAACAACAATTGACCAATTTGAGCGCTGCATTAGAAGAAAAGAGGCCATTTACTGGCCAAGGACGTCGTAAAGTGATCTTGCTTCATGACAATGCTCGACCACATGTTGCGAAAGCGACTCAGGATCATATCTTTGCGTTAGGCTGGGAACTTCTCCCGCACTCGGCGTATAGCCCAGACATGGCGCCTTCCGATTTCTATCTATTCCGGTCGCTACAGCATCATTTGGCTGATACACATTTCGTGAGATTTGAAGAGATACGAAAATTGATGACTTTATCGCTTCGAAGTCGGTGAGCTTCTATCATCAAGGAATTCGCAAGCTACCCAAAAGATGGCAAAAGGTCGTTGATGCAAATGGGGAATATTTCGCTGATTAATATTTTTTTGTTTATTTTTGAATAAAGATTGAATTTTACAAAAAAAAGCTCAGAACTTTTTTGTACACCTAATATTTTATAACCTTTTTGTACACCTAATATTTTATATTTTAGAAAGTCAGAAAGTATGCCACAATAAGAGCTAAAAGATCTCGTAAACTATTGACTTTTTGAAAATTACACATTAATACCGTTAAATCCAAAATAACTAGAGGAGACATATTATAAGAATATTGTAGAATATGTTGAATTGTATTGTAATTAAAACTGAAAGTAATAGCGTATTGGAGTGGCGTATGTATAACCGACAGAACACCTATATTAGCGATGTCACTAATATCTTTATTATCGTGGTATCGAATTCCGAATACGCGACGCTTACCGCTCTAATAAAACCGGCGTACAGAGTAGCTCCGCTTTAACTTACTTAAAAAATTCATACGAACATACACAATTAAAGTCAAACCATTGCGTCAACTGTTATGCAAATCGACGATTTTTGATTTTGATCTAGAATGCCAAAATTCGTTCATTAATTTGAAACAAGAGTTGATTTCACAACCGGTATTGTGTACTCTGTATAGTCCTACAACTGAGACTCAGTTTCATACAGACGCGAGCTCCTACGGTTTGGGAAGTATTTTATTTCAAAAACAAGAGATTAGGCCTCTGTTGTCTATTTTAATCAAGCTACAAATAAAGCCGAGAAGAATTACCACATTTTCGAGCAGAAAATGTTAGCTATAGTACGTTCAATAGAAAGATTTCATATTTATCTATACGGAATTGATTTCACAGTAGTCACAGACTATAATACTCTGACGTATGCTGTAAATAAAGCTAATTTAAACCCATGCATTGCTCGATGGATAGAGTTACAAAATTATAGATTTAATGTTAAACATAGATCAAGCGAGAAAATGACTCATGATGTGCTCAGCCGTATGGTATCTTATGTAAGTACACTTCCTCTTGAAAGAGAATTAGAGCTTAAACAACTGCAAGACACCAAACTTAAGACCATCGCAAATGAATTCGAGTTTGATGACAGTGACAAATTCGAGTTAATTGACAGTCTGATTTATCGTAAATCGAATGAACGTTCACGTTTTGTGGTTCCCGATTCAATGATTGTAAATCTAATAAGAACATATCACGATATGGTCCATTGCGGATTTGAGAAGACTTTTCACAGATTGGCATCTACATATTGGTTTCCTTCTATGAGGAAAATAATAATCGATCATATTGATAATTGCATTGTTTGTATTCTAGCAAATGCGTCAACGCATGCACGCGAAGACGAAATGAAACTAGCCCAGAATTCTTTATCTCCTTTTGAACTTCTTTTCATTGACTATTTCGATCCCTTACAATTGACAGAAGACGGTTTCCGACACATACTAGTAGTAATAGATTCACTTGGCTTTTTGCAACTAAGACTACTAATTCGAAAGAAGTAATAAAACATTTGAAGTTTTTGTTTAATATTTTTGGAGATCCAAAGGAGATTGTTACGGATAGAGGAACAGCTTTTACCTCAAAAGAATTTACGAATTATATTAATTTACTGAATGTAAAACACCGGCAAGTCGCAATATGGGCTAATGGCACAGTTGAGAGAGTCAATCGATTCCTGAAATCTTTTTTAAGAAAATTAGCAGTGGAACTGATTGGAAATCTCGTCTAGACAAAGCACAATATGTTATTAATAATACTTTTCATTCCACAGTTAAAAACACACCGAGTAAATTGCTTTTGGATTACGATTGCAGAAATCATAACGATCAAGTCCTCGCTGAATTAGTAAAACAGTTCGCTCAAATCGACATTGATATAATTTCGGAGAGGAAAAATAACAGAGATATAACAATTCGAGCTATGGAAGATTTAAGAAATTATAATAAACTTTATTATGATGCTAAACATACAAAACCAACTATTTATCAAGCAGGTGATTACGTTATGATTCGCAATCTCCAAAGCAAACCAGGCGAAAATTCAAAATTCAAATCATTATACAAGGGTTCTTATATGATAGCCCGAATTTTAAGGAATAATCGGTATGTTATACAAGATATATCAGGTTTCAACGAATCTCCTAAACCATATAACACAATTTTATCTCCAGATAAGTTGAAACCATGCGTAAAATAGATTGGAGATAGTTAATCAATTAGTAATAGGTAATAACTTATGTTGTCCAAATAGATATTTAAGTTAGTATTAAGAAATAGTATTAAGATATTGTATTAAGGAACGTTCACGCTGTAATGTGAGTTAAAGCTTAAATTTTGTGTTTCTAAAGCCTCAGTGGTCTAGTGGATATGATGCCCGGAAAGCAGGCGATCCAGGTTCGATTCCTGGCTGATATTTTTCGCAATATATATTTTTGATGGGGGGGATAATAAAAGGGATTTTAATCGATATCAATAATATTGATCATCGAATTATTATAGAACCACTACGTTGAAAGTCTGTTAAACCAAAGCGGCACGTAATTGGTAATATAATTAATTGAATTTATTTCATATTAAAAAGACTTTAAGCAACCAAGATCCTGCTTGCCGAGGAAATGCCATGTTTCGCGTTGTAGTTTGTTAGTTAACATGTACTCGGCTTATATCTATGTATTGTTTTTTCTATTCCTTATTGAATTATTTTATTCTCTAATTTCCGTTACACCGCCGAAATAAAGTACATTCAAGACGAATGTAAGGCCGAAACTGCAAGAATGTTAAATTGTACTGTAATTAAAATCTGAAGGTAATAGCGTATTGGAGCGGCGCGGCGTATGTGTAACCGACAGAATACCTGTATTAATGGTTACTAATATCTCTATTATCATGATACCGAACTCCGAATACGCGGCGCTTATCGCTCCAATAAAACTGGCATGCAGATAGCTCCGGCATGGATTTTGAGAGTGATATCAAAAGTAATATAATCATATCCTCATTCCGTCAATTTTATACACGCAAGTGTTTGTTCAATTTATTATACATTATATGCAAAAAAAACTTTTATATATATATGTAAGATATAGATGTGATTAAGTATATTTTTCATTGACTATTTTTTCCGATCACATCCTAAAATTTAATGATAAAGAATTTCCTACAAATGTTACGTATTTTTCTCATTGTTTCCCAAATAAGAAGGGAGGGTGTGCGTCACGGCGGGGCCCGACCACGAACCAGTCGTGAAAACTCGTAATTATTTTGCGAAAAAATATCACCTCAGCCAGGAATCGAACCTGGATCTCCTGCTTACCGGGCAGGCATCTTATCCTTTCGATTACCGAGGCATGTGATGATATTTATCGCAAATAACGTGTTTAGAATAACACGTCAACAATACAATGATACATATATATATATATATATATATATTACAATATACATATATACATGTATTCTTTCGAATCCCCACGACCGGTACTTCAGAGCGATGTTGGTCTCTCATTCGATGGATGCAGGTCGGACTGCAGCGGCGACACCCTCGAACGCCATTGGCAAATATACAAATAATCCTCCTGGAGCACGACAGGAGAGATTGCATCAAGCATGGCTCGAGCCCCCGACGTGATGAAAACTATACAGAAATATGTTCATCTCTATTATCATTTTCAATTACAAAAAATGCGAATAGAACGCGCCGTGTAAAAAATTGAGCACACACTAATATAAACTGATATGGAGTATACGTACATATATAGGCGTTTATTTTTTGAAAATATGTCAGAAAATAATTTTACTATATATAATTGAATTTATCTTAAAATAAAACCTTGATTAAGAAAATATAAAATTTTCAAAAAATATGAAGTAGGAATATGAGGGATTTATTAAAAAAAAAATTATTTATTTTTTATGATTACTATTATAAGTACTCTTGCAATCATTCAACTCTTAATTACTGCAATCAAAACTTTTTTCTGTCTCTTATTTATCTCTTATTTATCGGAATGCATCGAAATGAATATACTTGCAGAGAGATTTCGATGATATTCGCTTTAAAATTACTATGATTTTTTTCAAAGGGGTGTTTTACCCTTTAAAAGTGCGTATGAGCACGTATAAAAAAATATATGTCCCTTATTTTGGTTCACATAGAATACAACATATCAAAAGATTATTAGACTCGAAGGGGACACTTCCTTGGATTTCCTTGTATTTCTTTACTTCTTTAGAAAGTAATGTTTTTAAAAACTAGCATAAATTATATCAAACATTATGTTTTCTAATTTCATGCAATCTTAATACTCGAAGATCTACGCAAGCATCTTGCACTAAAGGTACACGGAAAAAACACTTTTGCTGGCAAATCTAAAAATTTGGTTAGATACAGATCTGAAAATAATTTTGTTGGGCCTTCAAAATTATTATATACGATGTTCAAATTGATTGTTAGAAGATCAAACATTTTTGCAGTATTAATTATTATATTTAGTGTTCTACAAAATAATTTTGATGGGCCAACAAAATGATTTTCAGATCTGTATCTGATTAAATTTTTAGATTTGCCAGCAAAATTGTTCTTTCCGTGTATGTTTGCGCGATTATTTAAACGTCTATACGAGCTTAATCGCCGACGCGTTAGATCACGCGTTAGAATATCGTTATATAAAAGAAATTATTCCGTCGCTCGGCCAATCAAAGTCGTCGCTTATTCTCGGAGCTTATTCTCTCAGCATGACGCGCTTCATGCTTCTTCTTCTGATCGGGCGCGATGTCCTCGGCGTAATGGGTAAATCGTTAAATTTATATTATATTATAATTATTATATATATTTATATTTATTTTTTAATTCTTCCGCGATGCCACCCTTTCTCTGTAGGGTCACGGCCACCCTGTAGGTCAGTGACCCCGTCCTCTTTCCTGTCTCTCCTGTCCTCTCTTCTCGTTCGTGCGGTCTCATCATCCCCGCGTGCGGCGATTCTCACCGTAAAGCTTGCATGCCACCTTTCGTTTGTTTCGGAATTTACCAAGCGTCGCGTTTTTTTTCGACGAGCAAAAAACGAGATCGGATCCGCCGTTTCCGCCGAAACCGTTCCTGGTTTTCAACCGCGGTGATCGACGAGAGAAATGCTCGAGTGAATCTCTCGCACATCGCTACGGACGACGTGCTAATCGAAATACATCGAAATGATACTTGCAGAGAGACTCATCTTTTCTCCAGGCTCCAACGAGAGGCTAAAAGTTGAACAAATCAGGAATAAGATGGATAAGATCAGGGATAAGATCAGGGGTAAGATGCATCCTCGAAACTAATCAGGGCAAAAAATTAAAATATGTGCCCTTAAGAAATCACAAAATCAAAGAAAACATCACAATGATAGATAATATATGCTCAATTTTTATTTTCGAATTTAACGAAAGTCACGCGAGTGTATGGAAAGTGACAGCGTATACTAAGACAAAAGAAATTAAAGAGGATGTTAATTTATATGATTTATACTTTATTCCGAAAGTATTCTTGTTCAAGCTGTATTACCTCGAGATAAAACTTGCGCCACACTATCGTCCAGTTCGATCTGATTTTGTTTTCGCTTGGATGTGATAAATGCGAGTAAGTGGAATTGATCGCCGTAAGCCACACTATACGATCGCTTTTTATTATATCGGTTCGGCGCCTGTCATCCATTTGTTATGTTAAAAAGAAAATTGACCGCTGATAGAAAGATCTGCATGTATCTTAGATACATGATCTATATGTGTTTTGAAGGAGAAGCAGATTTTACTTTTAGAGTACATTGAAATATACAATAGACGACACGAAATATACGGTAAACAATATATTGTACGATGAACATTACGTATATATAAAACACAACGAAAATTATAAATCCTACGGCATGCAATCTAACGGGACCTGTAATATGTTAATAAAAGCATAAATAAAGAAGACGCGAATTAATAATCAAGATAAATGTTTGTGATTTCTGTTTAATATTCTCACACTTATCAAAACTTCAAATCTGTTTTGATCTTGTTGTACTTGTGAAATCTGAAAATGCTATTACAAGAAATTTATGAAAACTGCGAAAAATATTTTATTAAAAACAAGATTATAGATCAAGTTAGATGTTGACTTTTTTTTATCATAGATATTATTATTACGTTTATCGTTGAGTTTAATTTTTCCAAAGTTTAGCATCCAATCTGTTTATCTATTTTAACGTATTTATATTTAAAATAAAGTTTGATTTAGTGATTAAATTAGATGAACTTTTTAATTATGGCATTACAAAAATATTTCGATTTTCAATTTGAAATTTCGGTATTTACAATATTTACTTTATTGACTTATTGTAAAATTTGTAAATTTTTTATTTTTTATTTTTTATTAAATTTCCAAATTTAAAATATTCTAATATTTTATTTTTATTATTGCATATTGTATTGTAAAGTGAATTTCCAAAATACAATATATGAACATAATATATATATTTCATAGATACTTGCAGTGTAAAAAAATTTTATATGTCATATTATTCTTACAATTACACTTAATACTACATTTATAGTACATTTAACAACAATTTAACAACAAATTAAATTTAATATAATTGAATTCATTTTTATGGATGTATGTTCAATTTATAAATGAATTTCATAAATTTACTAACAGAAAAACGGGACAATATTCAATTTTTCGGCCAATGTGGTATCCGTATGAAAGTGAATGAACGTATGAAAGTGAATCTCACTTTCAAAGGAGAGGATTTGATGGAATTATTAATGATTATATATTGTATTACGTGTCTTTCAATGTTTATGTACATCAGTTAAAAGAAGAAAATCTTATGACATGGTAAGTTCATAATTTCCATATACGCTTTAATTGTATTATCCAAGTCTGAGTATCCTCAAAATTCTTCACACATCTTTCAATGCGCAAAAAAGATTCTATAAAGTGCATATAGAAATTATTTTCTATAATCGAACTACATGCAAAATTATACAGAAATGCATTAATAAAATGCATTAATAAATAAATGTATGCAATAAATAAATATACGCAAAATCTGATCAAATTATTAGAATGTGTAATACAATACACTGTTAATACGGTTTCTTAGTCATACAAAATACTTGATCAATCATATACATTAATTTAAATTATACATATATAATAGTTACCATTCAACAAGATATAGTTTTATTACATACATATTTAAATATCGTTTGATATTTTTATTAACATATTTATACAAAGTTAATTAATTTTATTCCTTTTCCTTTATGATTTTAAGAAAGTATTCTTAATTTATAAAAATTAAATAAAGTAAACTAAATTGAATTATATTAAATGACTCGTAGAATTGCATTTGTTAACACTGTATGATTTAACTTTTTCTACTTCGAATCTTTAGTATTATGTAAATTCAAAGTAATTTGTACTTTTTTTAAGATTAAAAGCAGAGAATAAATTAAAATTTTATTATAAATTTATATTTATACAATTTTGAATTAAGTTAAAAACTTCCACATCTAATTATTGATATCTAGATATTAAAATTAATTAAAATGGATATTTAACTATCTGCTATTGTATACAAAGTATTAAAATATTAAAATAATAATATAAATTTCACAAATATGTCTACTCTAATATTATATCTATGATTATAATAATCTACAAATTTAGAAATTAATACTACATTTCTCATTATATACAGTAAATAATTATTTTAATTATAAAAAAAATATTTGCTGGTTATACGTATTACACATAATGACATTATTTATAAATTCAGAGAAAAGGATATCATTTATAATGAAGAAATAGATCCCATTGCACAAAGAATAGAAATACCACGTTTAATAGGACGTGAAGTGATAGGTAAATTGTTTGGCGGTATCAGTTCATCATGGTGGCTTGATATATGGTTGAACGAGAGTATTGCCACATTACTTGGAATATATGCAATCAACAAGGTATTTTCTCATAATAATAGTCTATAATAATACATCACACATAGAAATCGGGTATTTATATGTAAACGATAAAAGATAAGCGACCGTATTCTTTAAATATTTCTGATATTATTTAATATAGCTAAATAATTTCGTTACAGACATTAGTTGAAAACTTGTGCAACTGTAACATTCTCATCGTTTTATAGCATTTGCTAAATATAGGACTAAATGTAATTTAATTAATATGAATGACTATTGATTATAACTTCATATTATTAACGTCTAGACTATGCCAGATATTCGTCTATTAGATCTGTTTGTGGTTCAACAAGAATCTCTCCATTTGAACAATGGACAAATTATGAATCCTCTTACATCAGAAGTGAACAGTATCTCCGAAATTAATTCTTTCTTTTCTTTTGCCTATTATTTGAAAAATAAGCAATACTAAACAAATAAAGTCAACATAGTCATAAGCATACTTAGGAACTGTTTTAAAAAACGAGTTTTAGTCTATTTTACTTTCTTTTAATTTATTATTAAGATAAAAACACATATTGAGAAAATTATAAATTCTGATTCTTTTAAGCAATCTGTATCTTGCTAATATCTTTGAAACTAGTATCTTATTAGTATCTTAGAAACCTGTCAATTTATTACAAGTGTATATATATTCATTAATATATTTAATCTTATAATATTTATTTGCAGCACCATGCATATTACGTATACTGCATCATATACTGGGTAACAAGATCTTCCACCATTATTCTATATTTGAAAAGGCAGTAAGTATATTTTAAGTGTTTTTCTATTTTCTATCTATTTCTGTATTCTATTAGTTTTATTAAAGTCTATATTAAAGTCTATTTTTCTTACATCGCTACATTATATCGATTTGTTGCATTTTATCGCAACGCTTCTATTATTTATATTTTTTGAAGTTTACTATATACTAAGTTACTTTTTCAAAGAAGATAAGAAATAGGTCTAAGTTTCTTTCTAAGTTGTATAATACTTTCGACGAAAAGACTTTCTATGTTAAAGATTTAGTATTAGGAACTGATCTTATACTTCGGCAGTAAAATCTCGCGGCATTATTCTATTAATGTGTTACATAATTAAACTATTATACCATGCGAATTTCGTTATAAATCATACATTGTTTACGTACAATCTAAACTTTTGCTGAGGGAACAATTTACTCTGTAAGTAAATTCTTTTACTTTGATTGACGTCTTCCCTCTTTCGTAAAAGTCGTTGTAACATTTACCATGCCATTTTTAATACTATTGAACATTTTTTACATTTATATTACATATTTTATTGCTGGTAGAATTTTTGTTCATTATCAGTGCATTATTAATATTTAACTCAAAATTTCTTTCTATCTTCAAACAAACAGTAAACCACAAAGAATAAATTCTTTGTAAAATTTCAGATCATTGTGAAAAAATAATGTATTCCATAAATAAACTAGGCTCACTGTTCTTCCTGTTTTTAATAATAAATTTGCGAAAACATATTGCGAAAACATTCTAAAATCAGAGAGATGTTAATGAGTTTAATACCAACTTTTACAACTGTTTCTCAAAGTATTTAATATGTAAATTTTATTGTAACAAATCAAAATACAATTTTACAGTTACAGTATGCAGTTCTGAAAAATATTTTTATTTCTTATTTGAAAATTTAAAATGTTGTCCAATGTCTTTATATAAGACTTTTGTCTTTATATAAGACTTTTGTTGTCAATTCTAGATTTTAAACTCTGTATTTTTTCTCATTGTTGTGTAGTCTTTCTTGTTTGTATTAATCGTAATAATATTCGCTATGATCATTTGTAGATTATTCTGCTCACTCAAAAAGTCATCATTAAATGACGATTTTTTAATGCTTAATGTAAACTTTGTTTGTGGTAAAAGTTCTTTTAGAAAATAAGAAATTATGCATACAGTATAGAACAAATTTATTTCGTTTTAAGGGTGCAATGAGTTATTCTTATCGACATTACTATTTATTTCATAAATGACACCAATGCATCATAGTATTTCAATCAACGTTTCATAGGAAAATTGATCTAATAATTTAGCTACTTTGTATAAATATTTATCGAAAATCTGTTAAATGTTTGTTAAAATATAAATGACATATTCACGCAAACTCTGTTTTGAAGATGATGCTGTGTCAAATCAAATATGATCGCGAAAATATATTTAATCGCCAATTGTTTCTCATTTAAATGATTATTGCATTGCGATATCTTCCGTACGTAGTGTAGAGAAAGAAGATTGAAATTCTTATTATAAAAATCAATCATCAGTTACTGATAAGTGTGGTAAAAACTTAATTGGTTTATTGATTCCTGAGATTTCAAATTGTAATCCCAATTTATATCGACATTTTGTGTTAATAGAATTACGCTTCGTTAATGTTTTGTATAAACTTTGATATGCGTATAAACGTAAACTTGATAATTTATTTATAAGTTATTTCTATGTCTCTTAATAATTAATAAAATTATAAAAATTAGTCCTTACAATTTATATAATAATATTATCGCTCGAATAATGTTTTATCGCTGATATCTACTATGAAATATTCAATACTAATAGAATTAATTTAGAATTTTTATGTCTGTGTAAGGATGAATAGTTTGAACGAATTTTAGACTGCCTTGCAATCTATCTATTCAGAAACAATAAATTTAAAAAGAATTAATATAAAAGACATGAGTTCTTGGATCCTAAACAAAAAGCAGTCTCCTGTTCTTAAAATGTTCAGTTTTTAAAG
The DNA here is from genome assembly GCF_055798465.1 of Pogonomyrmex barbatus. Taxonomy (NCBI): domain Eukaryota; kingdom Metazoa; phylum Arthropoda; class Insecta; order Hymenoptera; family Formicidae; genus Pogonomyrmex; species Pogonomyrmex barbatus. The sequence goes on along the minus strand of NW_028297111.1, from coordinate 3,203,874 downwards.
ATACATCGAAAATTTTCACAATAAAAAATTCTTCGAAGAAACGGAAAGTACCTTTGACATACACCATGCTATCATATAATAATTTTACGGTCACTTTATCATTATATTGGCTGGAAACGGTATTCCAGTTTAGGCCTGAAATGCAATTGACTAATGAAATTGACTAATGACACTAAATAATGTGTGGATAATAATTAATATACAACAAACTGGTAAATAATGAACAAGTTTTAACTTATACAAATGAATCCCATTAATTTGTTTAATTTTTCTCAGGATTGAGTGTTGATAAAGGAAATATAGTTTCTTGCTTTCCTTTAAATTAGGCATTTATACTTTTGATATATATATCACTCTGAAACTAATATACGAGGGTAATCTGAAAAGTTTTGAGCCTTAACATGAAGATGACGTTACTCGTCAAAACCATTCTAGTACTACAATAGTATATGCTTTGAAAGACTTTTGTGAAAATTTCAGCCATTTTGGACGCTCAATTGTTGTTTGACAGTCGCTTGTGTCAGTCGATGTCAGTGTTTTTGTAAAAATGGAAAAAATTGAATGTCGTGCAGTGATTAAATTCTTACATTTGAAAGACAATACGCCTGCGCAAATTAAAATTGAGTTGGACGCTGTTTACGGGGACTCTGCCCCATCATTTGCCACCGTAAAAAGATGGATAGCTGAATTTAAACGTGGTCGTACCAGCTTGGCTGATGATGAGCGTTCGGGACGACCAAAAACTGCGACCATCATCGATAACATCGAAAATGTTCACCAAATGATACTGGACGACCGTCGAATCAAGATTAGAGGGATAGCAGAGGCTGGGCATATCGAAAGAACGCGATTGTCATATATTGACTGAAGCATTAGATATGCGCAAGCTATCCGCGCGTTGGCGTATGCCGCGCTTGCTCACTTTGAACCAAAAACGAATTCGAATGAACATTTCCAAAGCCCTGTTGGAGCGATTCAAGCGAAACAAGTCAGATTTTTTGCGTCGATTCATAACTGTAAACTTGGATCTACCACTACACTCCAGAGACAAAAGAACAGTCAAAACAGTGGACTGCAAAGAGTGAACCTGCTCCGAAAAAAGTGAAGACGGTTCCATCAGCTGGGAAGGTAATGGTGACTGTTTTTTGGGATAGTCACGGAATTGTGTGTATCGACTATCTTGAAAAAGGTAAAACAGTAACGGGAATGTATTACGCATCATTACTTGATAAGCTGAAGGCAGAAATTGCAAAAAAACGGCCGCATTTGAAAAAGAAGAAAGTGCTGTTCCATCAAGACAACGCACCTGCTCACACTTCGGCGTCGGCCAAAATTCACGAACTGCACTTCGAACTGGTTGACCTATCGTATTCACCAGATCTGGCTCCCAGCGACTTTTTCCTATTTCCTAAGCTTAAGTTTCGCTTGGAGGACAGAGATTTTCATCGAACGAGGAGGTCATCGCATATGTAAACGCCTATTTTGCGAAGCAAGATGCCAACTATTATTTGGCGGGGTTAAAGAGATTAGAATATCGATGGGAAAAGTGTATCGACTTAAAAAGAGATTATGTTGAAAAATAAAACTATATTTGACCGAAAAAATACTTGTTTCCATGTTAGACTCAAAACTTTTCAGACTACCCTCGTACTTAGGAACTATTTTAAAAAATAAGTTTTAGTATATTTTACTTTTTTAAAATTTATTAATAATTTATTATAAAGTAAAAACATATATTAATGAAATTATAAATTCTGATTCTTTTAAGCAATCAGTATTTTACTAGTCACTCAATATCTTTAGAAATAAATTTATTACAAGTATATATTTATTTATATATTTGATTTTATAATGCTTATTTATTGCAGTACCATATGCATATTGCGTACGCTGCTTATATATTGGAAAATGAGACGTTAATATTGATAAATCCAGAATAACTAGAGGAGACATATTATATAGAACAGAATCTATATAATTCCAGTTTAAAGATGACGTCCATAAAGAAATCTAATTCTAACGATTCTATCCGCGAATTAACCAATATCATAATTATGTAGCTCCCTAACATAACATTTTTCAGAACTATTTTTTTTGGCAATATATCATATCATCATTTTCTATATATTTCTCTCAAACGCATTCTGTGTATTAATATTTATAATCGATCGAGAATTGTCATATGTTTAAATGTGATCAGAGGTAAGTTATATTTACTTCATGTTTTTGATATGATATCTTTAATAATCGACGTTAATCATCATGATCGTCACTTTGTAATGAAAGCTCGAAACAGAAGGATCGTGATTTAAAAAATACAATTTTGTCAAATCAACTAATAACGATAAGTAACAATTTGATACGGAATATTTTAAAATATTTTTGGTATCTATGATATACACGACATTAGTGAATAAATTTAATCATTAGAAGACAGGGTGCATAAATATTATAAAGTGTACATTTAATTATACATATTAAAATAAAAGTATATACACAAATATTATTTACCACTCTGTACAATATATTGTAAAACACTATTTGTTCTTAACTTAATTTGGAATTTGCAAAGACAAATTATTTTGCTTACTATGCAATAATGCTTTTTACAATTAATTGCATCATAATTATTACCAGTCTTATTCTCACATTAATAATTAGAGATATTATACATATTACGATATATATTACGATAAATAAAATGCATAATGTAGTTCACTTCGGAAAAGAAATACTTGTATTAATCGACTGAATATACACGAAAAAGTCATAAGAAATAAAAGAATAAATTAACATAAATTAATTAACTAAATATGCGCGCGCGCGCACACACACACACAAATGTATGCGTACAACATGTATGTAATACTTTATTATAATTTTTATGATCATCAAAATTGTCATATGTTACAGCTTCTTCTGTAGTTATTCCGCCAACGATATGTTATATTTATAATTTATATTATTTATATTCATTATAATCACCGATGTTTATTGTCACTTCGTTACTTTGTAATAAATTGTCGGAACAGGAAGGTCGCGATATTAGTTGTAAGAGTACGCTATCGATCACTTATAATGATGAGTATAACATAAACTAATTAATATAAAATATCTTAAATATTCATTAGCACACAAAATATCAATTTATGAAGTTAATCAATAAAACAGGATCTATTATCATAATATATGAACATAATTTTATAATACACCGATAAATATGTATAAATGCAAGAATAGTTTGCAACGAATATTATATATTTTTAAAGTTACTATTAACATTAAAAGTAGTTTTCATGAAAAATAACATTTTTCTTAATTTTACATACACATTTACATACGCAGATATTACATACACATTTACGCACACATTTAACATCGCATTTATAACAAATAGTGATACATACTCAAGCTGTATTGAAAAATTTTATTTTAGGTATTGATTGTAAATCTTTTAATAACAGAGGATCCTACAATTGCTGTTTTTTATATTTTTAGAATATTGTTTCTATAATTTAATTATGAATATTAGTTTTATCAAAAATATAGCTGCATAAATATTAAAAATTTTTATTTTAATTTTAAAAACGTTTAGGTGAATACCATGGAATACATAAAATTGTTATTATATGGCAATATAATAATGATTTTATTTATGACATTTTCTGCTGACGAAAACATCGATAATACCCCCAAGATTGATGAAAATATAAACGAAATTCAAAGTTTGTCTAATAATATCAAATCTATAGTATCAAAAGATTATAACATTGAAGTAACATTAAGCCCAGAAGAAAATAGCTTCCGTGGAATATGTAATGTATCGGCATTATTATTTACAATGCTATACGAAACATAGATTTGCCTTTCAAAGTGACTATATTTCAATTGACGGCAATTAATATGAGTAATAAACGTGAAAGTAAGGCATATGGCTATTCACTCTTGATTAATCCACCAATTCATGTTTTTCATTTCGATGACTTTCTATTACCTGGCAATTGAGTATAACATACGAAGACAAAATAGTTGAAGGCTTTATCAAGATATTATACATAAATGCGGAAGGAGATGACAAGTGAGTAAAAACAGACTTATTACGTAATAAATGTCACATAATAATATAATATTATAATATTTAAAATGAATAGATTAAGTATCTTTTTTGATTACACAAAATAAATGATTCACAACTTTAATGTAACAAAAATTCGTTAAATAAAAAAAATATTTAATAGCGCCGTAATATTCATAGAATAATGGGTAGGATCTTAATATTGAACAATTGGAAAATATATGTTATAGATACAAATATAGATATAAACATAAATAACGTATAAACTTTGAATGCAAATATTATAAAAATTATTAATAATTTACAAAATAATATTTTATTCTTTGAAAGAAGTAATGTTAAGTAAATTTATTATTTATAATATGTGTAATTATTTATTAAATTAATTACACATAATATATGTATAAAACCGATTTTTCTGTACCAATTATAAATAATTTGCAGTATTTATAGTTCATAGCTAGTTATAGTTACAGTTAATAAAATAAATATTGTCTACAGCAAGAAGATCACTAAATATATATAACCTTTCCTTAGCTTCAGTATTAATTTCCAAAGGTTACTTAAATGTTTATACAAAATAAAAGTTTATTGTACATTATATTTTAATAAAATTAATAAAATTGTTTAAACATTAAATTGCTAATCGTAATGAATAACTCGATGATAGGAATGCGACGTTTATTCCATATTCGGACGAGCCAGGAATAAAAGCTAAATTTAATATTACTATTGAACATCACACATATTACCATGCTCTTTCAAATATATCACTCCTTGACACATTCCTGTCAGAAGAAAACGAGAACATAATGGTGACACGTTTTGGCATTAATTTCGATATACTCATTCATCGCTTTGCGATTGCGTTATTCGATATAAAGGATTATTTACATTACTTCCGAAAAAAACATTATACATTATTTCCGAAAAAATCTATGATTTCAAATTGTGGATCGGGAGGCCGATACAAAATGATACAAAATGAAATTTTTTCACTCGAATTAATTGAAAATATCGCGCATATCGCTGAAAACACATGGAAATTATCAAAGGAGAACCAAATTATAAAAGAAGATTATTATATGATCGCAGATTTACAAGATAATGGCATGGATAAATTTCAATTCGTATTTGATAGATAATATATGTAATTAAATAATAAACTTTTATATTTTTATAGTAAAATAGTCATAGAAGAAAAATTAAATACATATATATAAATATTATATGTGATAGATAGTAACGTTAATTATAACATGTAGCTCGTGGCGCATACTGAGAATATGTACTGCACATGACATTTCATTTATGGTTTCAGAAATAACAATATTATGTATGATGAAGAAATAGATCCCATTACACGCAAAATAGAGATATCGCGTTTAATAGGACGTAAAGTGATCGATAAATTGTTTGGCAATGTCAATCCATCATGGTCTCATGGTGGTCTTATGGTTGCACGAGGGTATTGCTACGTTATCTGTGATAATCATGATTAACGAGGTATTTGCTCTGTAGCAATACATCTTATATAGAAAACGGATCACGCATATTTATGATATAAGCAAATGTATTCTTTAAATATTGTCGATGCTATCTAATATAATTGAACAATTTCATCAACTTTCTCCATTAATTACACATTTTTTTAGGATTCCATGGATTCATAACGTTCCTATTGTTTTAGTTTGTTTGATGTATTGGTCTAATTATGATTTAATATTTATATAAATTAATATTTATATAAATATATAAAAAAATATAATTATATAAAAAATTACTTATTATGTTACTACACATTCCTAATGTCTAGATTATGCCGGATATTCGTTTGTTGGATTTGTTTGTTGTCCAAACTCAACAAGCATCTCTCTATTTGGATGATGGATACATTATGAATCCTCTTTCATCAGAAATTAATTCTCTCTCTCCTTTTACCCGTTATATGAAAGGCAACACTGTACAAATAACATCAACGTAATTATAATAATGAATATCTTTAAGAGCTATTTTAAAAAATAAGTTTTATTTTATTTTTTTCTAATTCACAGTAAAAGTAAAAAAAATTATAAATTCCAATTCTTTTAAACACTTAAAGTCCTATCAGTATATCTGGAAACTTCGTTAAATTTACTATAAGCATAATATATTTACTTATATATTCGATCTTATAATCGTCATTTTTTATAGCACCATGTATATTACGTATGCTGTATCTTGCACGAAATTTTTCAAGAAATCATTGGATTATATTTGAAAGCATGGTATATTTCGTAGTAATTTTCGTTTCGAAAGTATATTTCGTTTTGTTTTCTGTTTATTTCTGTGTTCTACATTTTTCAAGTTTATAATTTTTAATTGCGATGTTGCCGGCTACATAATAATTTATCATATTTGGTTGCTACTCTTCTATGGTTTGTAAGTTTATTATACCAAGTCACCGAAAGATTTTTTGTACGAAAGATTTAATATCAGAAATTGATCTTAATTTATAGTCAAAGCTAAAATATGACATCATTATTCTACGAATATATAATGCAATTTAACTGTTAAGCCATGTAAATTGTAAATTTATTTTTAATTGTAAATTGTTTGCGTAAAATCTACATTTTTTTTAAAGAAATAGTTTAGTCTGTAAATAAATTTTTGTTTGACTTAGTCTCTTTCTACTCTTTTGTAAATGTAATTGTGACATTTATCATACCTTTCTCAATACATGTTGAAACATTTTTTTAATATTTATGTCATTATAAAGATATAAATAGAATTATAAATGCATTATTGATGGTAACTTAAAACTTGTTACTATTTTCAAATAAACAGTAAACTTTATGAATAAATTCTCTACAAAATTTTAATTTTGTATAAAGGAATAGTTTTTTCTATAAATAAATTCATCTCTCATAATTCTCCCACCTTTTAATCAAAGATTTATTATGTAAATGCGTTCTGTAATCAGAGGCATATATTTTAGTGCCAACTTTTATAGCTGTTTTTTAAATAAATATTTCTTAATAGATAGATTCTATTATAACAAATAAGAACACGTAATTTTTGTCGCTATGTAATATCTAAAAATATTCTTATTTCTTATTTTAAGATTTAAAATGTAATTCAATATAGTCTATCTGAGACTTTTGTCATCAACTTTATATGTTAAATTTTTCTGTTTCTCCCCTGGTTCTCTCATTCGTTATGTAATATTTTATTAATAATTTTTTATTTATATTAATCATGATAATATTCGCGGTGATCGTTTGTACATTATTTGTACAATTATTTTGCTTACTCAGAAGATCGTGATTATATGATGTTTCTTTTATTAACATACATTTCATTTAATTTTATACATGGAAAATATTTTTCTTTTTTATGAACTTTAGTGACTGAGAGATTGCATGTAACGTAGAACAAATTATTTTATTGTGAGATTGCGAGATCTATTAAATATTAATACTTTTTTAGTAATAAATATGTGTGGTAAAAATGTTTGGATCATCCATTTGGACCATCCATTCATTTATTTTATCATAAGTACAGATGAAAGTAAACATATACTCTAAAGAGCTAAAGATGTTTCGTTAAATGTAACGTTTTGTACGAATTTGGCATGAACTATAAATATATTATAACTATAAGTATACTCCTGTAGCTCTTAATAAGTGTGAAAATTAGAAAAATTAGAAAAATTAGTATTTACACGTTGAATAATACTTTATCGTTAATATCTATTAATATTTATAACTTTCTCGTTAATATCTATTATAAAATGTACAATGCCAGTAGAATTAATTTTTAAATATCTGTATAAGCTTGGGAGGTTTAAATGTATTTTGGATTGCCACGCTGTATGTCTATGATTCACTAACAATAAATGAGGAACGATTTAACATAAGTGATGTAATAAAACATTATAAAATAAAAGGATAAAAAGAAAGGAATATCCTGTTCTTCAACGAGTGCAATTCCCATATTTAATACAACAGAGTCTTGCAAGAAATGGAATATATATGCACCTTCAATATACAGTATGCTACTATATCACGATGTTACGATGATTTTGCCATGGTATTTGGTGACAATGCAACGCACATATAGATCTAAAATAAAGATGGAAGACATATGGATAATTGTCAACATGCAAAAGACTGGTGAATTATACTTGAAAGTTTTCTTATACTTCAGATTCCATTAATTTGTTCAATTTTTATTAAGATTAAACGTTTATAAAGAAAAAAAACAATTTCTTGCTTCTTTTCGAGAGCAGATGTATGCGTATCTTTATATGCATGATTCTGAAACTAATACATATTAATATAACATATGAAATGTAACATCATAAAGTTTATTATTAAAGTTTATTCGTGTCTTCAACTTTTTGAGATTTTATGATCCACAAATAATTACTCGTTTAGCAAAATTCAACGTATGTTGAATGATTTTGAACGTTTGAATATATTCATATAATAATATAATCTAATCTGTAATGTTTATATAACTATATTAATTTAATTTTTTATGTTTATTACATTATTTAAGGAAAAATATAATTTTTGTAAATAATTTGATGTTGCAATACATTAAATGGATTGTAAAGTTTATAACCGACGATAGTTCAACATAAAATTTATGTTATTCCATAAATATAAGTGACGCTTCTTTTATTATTTGTATATAAGCTAATTTACTATACATAAAAATAATTTTTATTATGTTGTTTTGTTATGTTAAGTTCATAGTTCAAATAAAGAAGATAACATTTCAGAACATTGTATCTTAAATTTAATATCAAAGAAAACAATGATTAATGATAACATTTCATTATTGTGTGATAGGGTATTATCGTATAAATTATTCTAAGGACAATTGGTTAAAAATTGCATCTTGATTCCAAGAATCATAGAAAGATTAATGTTCTCAATCGTGCTCAACTCATCGATGACGCGTTTCACTTTCTAACAAGTGGCAAACTCGACCCATTCATATTCTGGGAACTTATAAAATATATACATAAAGAAGTAGATTATATAGCATGGTATCCCATGTTTAAAGCTCTTGAACGCATGTCATACATCATTCCAATTCCACGCGATGATGGAGAAAAAGATTTCAAGGTAAAAATGTAAATACACTTTTTAGTATACATTTTATATTAAATTAATTTTTTAAATTTTTTAATTAGTTTTCTAAAAAACTAATGCTTTAATTAAGAAATTGAATAATAAAATGCTTTCCGATAATTTAGCAACATTTCCGAAGAATAAATGTTATAGAATGTTTTTGTTAATTTATAACATTTAGGAGAGAATGCTTTGAATATTGAGTCAGCTACTTGAAAAAATTGGATACAAGGAAAGTCATAACGAAAATCATCTTACTAAATATTTGAGGCAAGAAGCCGAAAAATGGGCGTGCATTCTTGGCGATAGCAAATGCAAGAAAACAGCATTGGATAATTTAAAATGGCATTTCGCAAATCAGATGTAATTATTCCTATTATTATTCCTATGAATTCCACTATATTTTTGTTCACAGTATCTGTAAAACTTATATATATATATAATATACTAAAATATATATAATATATATATATATATATATATATATATATATATATATATACATATATATATATATATATATATATATATATATATATATATATATATATATATATATATTTATGTATTTATATTTTAAATATGATCTTATCTTGTAAATCGTTTGTCAATAATATTTTTTCAAAATCTTGCATATTTAAAAAAAACGTTTTTTTATATATAAAAAACTGGCTACGAAATTAATTGTGAATGTTGATATGATAAAAATATAAATTATAAAAATATAAATACTTACTTGAATCAATTAATCATAAGGAATACATAGAGAAGATGGATATGTAATCTTTAAAATCTTGTCAATAATCATAAAACTCATAAAGCACAATAGTTAATAGGAGATAATAAACAATAAATAATTAAAAGTTCATTATAATTTTTAATAAAATTTTATATCATAATTAGGGATATAAATTATTTTATTTAATAAACAAAGAAGAAACAAAATTTAATTACAATTATAATATCTAAAATACCTTATTGTCGAAAAATATATAAGAGTAAAAGTGAAAAATTGCTTTATAAAAATTATTTTTTCTCACTTATATTTTTATAGTAAAATAGTTATAGAAGAAAAACTGAATACTATATGCATATCTAAACAAAATGTTTCGCAACATAAAATCTATAACTTTTGATTATTATAGACATCTTTGCCAATCTTCTTGTTTATTCTATATATGTATATATATATATATATATATATATATATATATATATATATATACTTTTATATATATATATATATATTTTTTAAAAAAATATTATACCATTTATGCTTATGATTAGATAATTTATTAAAATATCTGAGATAAGATAATAAGTTTAGAAAAAGAAAATATTCCTAGTAATATTTAATTTTTGGCTGATATCCCAAATTTGTTAAATCTCTCGTCATAATTGTTATAGCTTCGGAAGAAATCGATTTAAGTGGTGCACGAGGTAGTCCTGCATCAATGTCAGTAAGAAGAGCCATTGCTTTCTTCATAGTTTGCACCCAATTACCTGCAAATAATCGAATTAAAGTACTACTACATACTTTGTCAAAGGCAAAAACAATATTTACCATGTTTCGTAATAATAACTACGATATTTGAAAGCTTTTCTTGCATATCCCTAGCTCTTAATGTATCTCCATTTTTGCAAGCAGTAAGAAGATCTAATATAAGTTCCGGAAACATGTTTATGCTGGTTAATATGAAGGAATCCATTCCTAATGCAGACGCCGCGTTTATTAACTAAAGAATTACAAAATTAAATATTTCTATTATATTGCAATTAAAGAGCGCATATCGAAATAAAAAATAAACCAATATATTACTAATTAATAATTGATCAGGCAAAGTTACTGGCTATTATGGTTCATCATTTATTTATAAAGCCTTAAATCCTAATAATTTCGTTCATTACCTGATCATTTCCAAGAAAAATAGTATATTTTCTATTATTGGCACGTAGCGCTTGTGCTCCTTCTTCTAAATTGGCACTAGTGAATTTTATACCCACAAATGAGGGTATTTTATCACCAATCGATTCAAGAAATTGACCCATGTGTACTGCAAAATGTTTGCGCATAATATTTAGAATTCAAATATATGATGTATAAATATATAAATATATAGTAATTATTATTTCAGTTGATTATGCGCATCGTGAATGTCAAACATCGCTTACTGTTAACATTAGTGAACATAGGAATATGGTAATATAATAATGGTGTTTTTGGCGCTGTATTGCCAATTATTTGTAAATATTCAATTAATTGTTCAGGAGTAGTAGGTTTGAAATACAACTCTGGTAAGCACAATATAGAATCCACGCGCAGACTAGCTGCATGTTTCGCCTGTATAAATATTATTCCCATTTTAATCAATCACAGAAATGAATCATTGAAATGAATGTTATTCTCTGCATATATTAATAATTATATTCACAAGTTCGATAACATCGGGAAGAGGAGCGCCTCCTACTTGAATCATCAAGTGTTGCTTTGTTTCTTTCAAAAGAACTGCCTTTACCCAAGCTTCAGTAATAAGTTTTCTTTCAGCAATAGACATTGACATTCCTTCACCACTTGTGCCATTAACTGTAAAAAGAGATGCAAAATTTATTTTAATTTTAAAATGAGTATCATCTGTCGTATATCTTTTTTTGAAATAATTTTTAGACAAAATTAATTTTAGCAAGAATTTAATGTGATTAATTTATTTAAATAATTATAATTGAATTTAATAATAACTTACCAAGTATACCTTTGATTCCTTTATTTGCTAAATATGTTGCATATTGTGGTATAATATCTAAATTGAGCGAGCTATTAAATGAATATCAATCATTATCTTTTATTGTAATATTAATAATTATTAATAGTTATTAAAACTCTTTATTAAAATATAATTACCCATCATTATTGAAAGGAGTTAACACAGGGACAATAAGACCTCTATAAGTATATGACAATTGCTGTAATTATAAAAATAATTATCAACTATATAAAAAATTTATTTTATTTACTGTCAAAAATTTTGACAAAAACTTATTTTTGTCATTAGTGATATATTAGTGATATATTACATACAAATTAAAAATATTAATTTGCTTTGTTTACACTTACTTCATTTTCCATTTAAATTAAAAAAGTTATTTTAGGTGTAAACAAATTATTTATTATAATTTTTAGATAAAAAAATATGTAAATTTCTATTTTTTTAAATAAATTTTTAAAATTTAAGGCTCCTGAATAGTCACCGCGGCGATATTGGAATCGTAACATCATAGGCGAGAAATGACATAGTAAAGTTTATTGCACTAATTTCGTAAATAAAGAGATATTTGACTGAAATAACATCTGATATGGCTTTAAGATACTTGTAAAAATAGGCAACTGCTATCCTTTCTCTTCCTATAATTAGAATAACTAGTAAAAGGCATATGAAATGAAGTGTATTCAAACAGAAAAACACACGATTTGACAGCTGTTGAAAGAAGTAGAAAAAGTATATTTAATGTCCGAATATAATTTTAGCTGCCACTCATTTTTACGAATCTGGTAAGTATAAAACAAGTCACATCTGCATGGTTAAGAACATAATAACAAAAATAGCTACAATAAAAAGTTTCGTTGTCCGCACATCAGTTATATAAAGATAAACAAGAACAAGTATAAGACAAACAAGGATGAATTTCTATTTTTTTTCCGTGACGGTACATCGCTATCGTCAACGCAGAGTTCTTAATTGAGTACTGAAGAGCCTTAAAAAAAGTAACCTTATCATACACAACACACATATATATTTTATCACACTTCAAAAAAAGTCTTGAAATAAGTGTAATAAATAGATTTCTTTTATTCTGATATTATAGAATTATTCAAATTTTTAGAATCTTCACTCAATCTTTTAGAATCTTCAGAAAAAAGAAAAAACAATGCAAATTCAATTAAGAAGGACAGACTCATGAGCGTGCGTAATGCTAGATTGTTTTTTTACGCAGACGCTCACAAATATTTATAAATTACTAATTACTGCCAAAATTACAAGAAAGATAGAAAACTACTAAATAGAAAACTTTTCTATTTAGTATAACCTGTTTTATACGCCCATATGTGACACTAATTCACACTAATTATAAAATACTTTATAATTCTACAGTTGATTGTCTTTATTTCTTCTTCATTTTGCGGTGCGTGTGCGTGTGTGTGTGTGTGTGTGTGTGTGTGTGTGTGTGTGTGTGTGTGTGTGTGTGTGTGTGTGTGTGTGTGTGTGTGTAGTAATTATAGGTATAATATGTAGAAAAACGAATATGATTATTTAAATTTCTACACATTTGTTTGATTATTTAATTATATTTGAGAATATTCTTATATAAATATTATACACTTACGGACATTATGTGTAACTATGATGTAAATCTTATGAGCAGCGACATGAACTACGTGAATATGAACTAAGACAACAAGCAGTACTAAATATACACTTTCTCATTAAGTGCTGATAAGATAGATTGCCTTGTTTATAAAACATTAAAAGCGTATATAACAAAGATAGAAGTATTCAATGTTAGAAAACATATTTAATTTATGTATTGAATAAAAGATGTTCTGTTGTTGCTGAAATAAATGTTAATTAATATTTAAATCTTTCACATGATAAAATCAAAATCTAATTGGCAACATTTTATATTTATTTATATGTGTGTGTGTGTGTGTGTGTGTGTGTGTGTGTGTGTGTGTGTGTGTGTGTGTGTGTGTGTGTGTGTGTGTGTGTGTGTGTGTGTAAAATGTTGTCAATTAGAATGTGTCATCGCTCCATATACATATATATATATATATATATATATATATATATATATATATATACACCGCGACCTACTGCATCTAACTTGTAGGCTCACGGCGCGTAATGAGAAGAAGGTGACGTTTCGCTGCCTGAACAGCGACACGTAACTTCTCCCTAGGTGTAGTAAATCGTATTTCGGATTCGTCATTGGTTCTCAAAATAGTACAGGATTTTGCGATTTTCGTTATTTTATTTTATAACTCAAAAATTAGAGCGAATATTACAAAATGGTATTAGACTTTTTCGTTCCCCTGATTCTACACCCTCAATGCGATTTGTATCTTAACTCTGGAACACCCTGTATACCTTATATATATATATATATATATAGGGTGTCCCCAAAAAAATGGTCAAGCGATCATATGCAAGTAGAGCAGACTAAACTGAGTCGCAAAGTCCTGTACTATTTTGCGATTCGCAATAGTTAACGAGTTATTAATTTATAAAAATAGTCAAATTGCAAAGCGTGATGAGATAAGACCGCCCAGTGAGATACGCGTTCGCCATTGCTACGCATGCGTGGAGTTGTTGATTGCAAGCGGCATTGATTACACTTTCATCTACGTATGTTATGTGCGCCTGCAGTAGTGTGCTCTACGCGTGCCTAGCAACGGCGAATGCGTGTCTCACTGGGCGATTTTATCTCACTGCGCGCTTGCAATTTGACTATTTTTATAAATTAATAATTCGTTAACTATTGCGAAAATTGTACAGAACTTTTTGACTCAGTTTAGTTTGCTCTATCTGCATATAATCGCTTGGCCATTTTTTTGGGACACCCTGTATATATATATATATATATATATGTTCGGCATCGGTTATATCATCTCTTATGTGCAAGTAGAGCTGGTAAAACTAAGTAGAAAAGTCTTCTATTATTTTGCGATTTTCGCGATAATTATCAAATTATTAATTATTAAAAATCACGATATTAGGCGATACCGGTCCACCGGTAAATGCAAGCGTGCGGTAAGATACTCCCGCCCGGTCATCATTGATCATCATTGATAGGCGCGTGAGGAATTGTTTATTTCAAGCGGCAATAGCCAATATATTAAAGAAAACAATTCCTTGCGCGCCTAGCAACGATGATCGCCGGGCGGGAATATTTTATTGCTCGCTTGCATTTGCCGATAGGCTAATACGGTCATTTTTAAGAATTAATAATTCGATAATTATCGCGAAAATTGTAAAATGATACAGAACTTTTTTACTCAGTTTTACCAGCTCTACACACGAGAGATGATATGACCGGATCCTGTATATATATATATATATCCATCCTGTATATATATATATATATATATATATATATATATATATATATATATATATATCCAAATAGCAAAATGCCAGCAGTATGCCAGCACTGTGCCAGCAGATTCGATCATGACTTCGCAGCAGTGCTTCAAATTGCTGCTTCCCAATTAAGCTTAGTTTTTTGCGGCACACTTCTCATCATAGAATGACGACAAAAGTGCGATAAAAATCGAGCATTGCTTGCTATCTCATTGTGTCAGCAGATATGTAGCAGCTATCGTGCAAAGTTTGCCATATCAGATACTGGCAGCAAAAACGCAGTAGAAATCGAGCATAATGTGCCGTCACGAGGTGACGACAAAATTGCGGCAGGTATATGGCGCGTATCTGCTTTATCAGCGTAAGCAGAAAAAAAGTTCAGTTAAGTTAAAAAGCTCGTAGCGCTCACCAGTTTTGTTTTAGTTTTCGTTTTTTTTGCACATCTTTTGAAATAAAGGCATAATGCATAATCATATGACAAATGATAAAGTGCATTGATTATTATTGCTTTATCTATAAGGATAGAAATATGCATACAACCCAAATCGTAAGGAGAAAACCTTTATTTTTCCGAGAGAGCCTTTGTTTTTCCTAACATTTTTATTAATAATTATTTTAATAAATATACATAAATTTATACATTTAAACAATAAACTGTAATAACTTTTTTTTATCTGAACTAGTTGTATCATTTTGACATTATTATATGAGGTAAATAAACATTGTAATGAATTTTTTTAACAGTTATCACGTAGTACAATATATCGTTATTAAACAGATATTTTACGATATTATATTGCGATATTAATTGTGTGATATACAAATAAGTTTCGAAACAGAAATAATTTCTTAATAAGAATGTCATTGTATATTTCTGTGATTTCTGTTCTCGATGGTATAAGAGCCTCGTGGTGAAACCTTTACCACTTCACCATATCTGAGCGCGCGAAATATCAGCTCCGTGATTAGTGAATTTTAACCGCCAATAATTTAAAAACTATTATAGCCTCGATATTTTCGTATTAGAATTTTCGTCTTAGAATGTTCCAAAGAATCTACTCTTGAAAGAAAATGCGTCAGTTTTGGGACACCCTGTATATATACAGGGTATCGCAGAATTGGGGAACGAGCCGCAGTGGGAGTGTAGAAGAAATCAAGGGAAACAAAAAAAATCTAATATTATTTTGTGATATTCACTCTAATTTTCGAGTTATAAAATAAAATATCCGAATCAATGAGTGATGACGCCGCGCTATAGTACGGCCTACTGCTCCTAGCTTATGGGCGCGTGGCGTGCGATGAGAGGGAGAGAGGAAGGTAAGGCTCTACACTCCCACTGCGGCTCGTTCCTCAGTTCTGGGACACTCTGTATATATGTATATGTATACTAATAATATATACTAATATGACACAATATAAATAAAGAATGAATCAAATAAAAGTCAAGTAGAAAACGTAGCAAACGTTAATTTTATAAAACTTAATTTAATAAATCTTATAAATCTTATAAATTTAAAATATAATTAAGGAAGAAAATATAAAAATGTATATATTTTATATCGTACATTGTATGTAATTACATTTTAATTTTATAATAATTTTAATATCTTTTATTATTAATTTTTAAATCTACATGCTCTACATTTATAATATATATGGTGTTGTTTATTTTATGAAATCTTTTTGCATTGGATAAGATATATAATAGATCATATTTGTAATCTATTCTCCATGAAGAATATTGCTCTAAAAATCATCAAATAAAAAGACAAAATTACTCTTCTTGCAAGTCAATAAGAAGAAACGATCTGTTAGTTTCTTGCACTTTGTATTGCATTGAGTTAAAAATCAACGTCTTCTATGGACCTTATACTTTCTCGTAATGCAAGCGTCAGTCTGTTAATTCAAATTTCTTCATTAAGAAATTAAACTACGTGTGTTATGCTATAATTAAACTGGACACAGCTGTATCGCTACAAGTACCATTTTATTGCAAAACATGAATTAATATAAATTATATAATAATATAAATTTAATAGATATCTTAGATTTTCTATATTTATCTAAAGTTATGATATTTAATCTTTTCTATGTGAAAAGTTTTCAATGTGAAATAAAAAAAGAGCCACTGTAATGGCGTTTTCTTACAAAAAGTTATTTAGAGCGAAATCATTACAAAGTCAGTATATCAAAATAAAATATTATTAATATTATATATAAATTAAAAAACACAGTTTGCTAGTGCTTACTTGTTTTATTTCAATAATTATATAACACAATATTGAAGTTTCTACGTGCAAACATTAATTGCTATAAAGTGACTTATTTTTATTTTGATTATACACATACATGTTAATATTATGTTTATTTTTAATTATCTTCATTCATAACTACTCGTAGAGTTGTAAAATAGGAAACTATAGTCGAACAGTATTGTAATAAAAATAAATATATATTTATTATTTTTGCGTTATAAAAACTTTTTTTACACATGAAATGATATTATTATGGAAAATAATATTACTAGAAGGATAATATTAAATTTTTTAAACATCTGTTTGCAAATATTTTGAAAAATATAATACAGCAAGTTATTAAATTCTTAATTTTCAACAACACTTTTAGAAGCACTTTTAGAAATAATTTTAATAATAACAACTGTAACTAATACAATTTTAATATACATTGATTTTAAAATGAAAATATATTACAGTTATTCAATTATACAAAGTGTTTCGTAGCACTGTCTCTGTAGTAGCACTATCGCTCGTAAGGAGGTAAACGGGAGCGAGATAAATCAAAATGTCTTATACCATTTGTGATATTTGCAATAATTTTCGTGTTATTAAGTATTAAAACACGAATAAGAGCGCGTGCTCGCCGCCTGGCCCGTAGGACGGCCCAGATGTCGACATTGGCCGCCCGGCGCTCGGCGATGATTAGGCAGCGCGCGACGAGGAGAAGGATGAGCCATTGTTCACGAGCCTTCTTATCACGCCGAGACTCGCGTCAACGTTATACACGCAATTATAATTATTAAATATTTTATTCTTTATATATTTAAGCTTTTTTAATAACAATATGTAATGTTTATAGCTTTTTTAATAGCAAAAAATCAAATTAAATAATATACTAATTTCGCGAATGTAGCCTAACATCTTTCTCTCTGAAGTACAAGAATAGAGTAAATATTATCTTTAAACGACAGTTGCAGTCAATACTCGAATAACATTAATATTCGATTTTCATCATTATGTGTAATTCCAAAAAAAAATTTAAACAATTATCACTTTTTTACACTTTTTATATTAAACACGGTACGACACTCAAAAGAATAGTATCGCTGATTATTTATGACTACAACTGTCGTTTAAAGTGATAATATTTACTTTATTCTTGTACTTTAGAGGGAAAGATTACATAGGCTACATTCGCGAAATTCGCGAAATTAGTATATTATTTAATTTGATTTTTTGTTATTAAAAAGACTATAAATATTATAAAAAATAAAATATTTAATAATTGTAATCGCGTGTATAAC
Source organism: Pogonomyrmex barbatus (assembly GCF_055798465.1). Classification (NCBI taxonomy): domain Eukaryota; kingdom Metazoa; phylum Arthropoda; class Insecta; order Hymenoptera; family Formicidae; genus Pogonomyrmex; species Pogonomyrmex barbatus. The sequence continues at coordinate 3,185,001 of NW_028297111.1, read as the reverse complement.
GTTGACGCGAATTTCGGCATGATAAGAAGCGTGAGCGGTAATTTATCGAGAGACTAGGACCATCCTTTCCCTCGCTGCGCGTTGTCCAATCATCGCCGGCTAATGTTAAACATTGGGCCGTCCTACGGGTCAGGTGGGCGCGCTCTTATTGCAATTTTAATAACTCGAAAATTATTACGAATATCGCAAAATGGTATAAGACATTTTGATTTATCTCGCTCCCATCTATCTCCTCACGAGCGATAGGGACAGTGCTACGGGACACCCTGTACGTTGTGTACGTTGTGTGTGTGTGAGCGCGCGCATATGTAATACACTGATAACAAATCTGTGGACATATTATTTTATAACATGCCAAATAATTAATATGGACAATATAATGATAATCATATTGATTGATTTAACTAATTTAAAATTTGTTCTTACCGTGGTAAAATAATTGAAACATAATGTCGGCATAAGACAAGCTATTCTAACCCTAATTGGTTTTTGACTTCTCATTACAATAATTTGTAGACAATTCCACATTTTAATTGATTGATTACATTGAAATGCATCGAATGCAGCTTGTGCAGTAGCATTGCTCTTATGAAAAGAGAATAAACATTTATTAAAATAATTCTATTTATAATACATTAATTTTTAATAAATAATTTACCTTGTACATCAAATATTCAGCCGGCCAAGTAAGCATAAATACTTCAAAGAAACATACTAATGCTAATCCGGAAAACTGAATTACTTGCACTACAGAATGACGCTATTAAAAAAAAATAACATTAAACATATTTTATAATATTATATGATATTTTATATTTATAAGATCTCTAAAGGATATTTTATATGAAAAGAAAAATGGCTTCAAATTGGCTAAAATTGAAATATTTCAATTTAGATGGTGCTGAAAAGTTTCCTCTGACAACAAATTCAAACATTAATAGTATAAAAAATACGATCATTTGAAGTGAGTGCTTTTAAAGTTTAATCTATTAAAGCCTATATCTAGAAGACTATCAAGGATAACTAAAAAATAATTATTGAAAATAGGACCGGTGCATAAAAAGACATTTCTGACATAAAAAGCATATTGCAAAAATCAATTTTGCAATTAATTGTTGTTGTTACATTATTAACATTATTAAAAATTGAAAAAAAAATAAAAAAATTATTAAAGAAATATGTTTCTCTTTCATAAATCGTTCTATGTTTCTATAAAAAATTATTTGTTTATTAATAATTAGTAAGCAATAACAATTAGTTGTAAAAATTTTTTTGCAATGTGTTTTTTATGTTAGAAATGTTTTTTATACTTTGATCCCATTCTTAATAGTTATTTTTTAGTTATTCTTTTAGACCTTTCTGATCTGGTTATGGGAAGTAATTGAAATGAATTTTATTAAATATTGTTTATTATTTTTTTGTATAAACAAAGAAGAATTTAAGAAGGAGTTGTATATATTTTTTAAATTATTTTTTTTTGTACAATTGATTGGCTTAATCAGTTTTTCTTTACAGTTAATTTTTAATCACTTAATTATAACAATTAGTTGCGAAATTGACTTTTGCTATATGTTTTTTATGCCAGACATGTCTTTTTGTGTTCCGATTCTATTTTCAATAATTATTTTTTGGCTTAGTGGTCTAGGCATGGGCTCTAATGGATTCAATTTCAATGGCACTTACTTCCTAAATATCTTGATAATATCTTTTATAGTATTGATTTTTGAACTTTTTGTTAAAGGAAACTTGTTCACAACTATCTAAACTAAAACATATTTCAATTTCAACTAGTTTGATCGAAGCCACTTTTTTTATATAAAATATGCGGGATTTTTACATAATATTTTATATACTTACAGTAATAAGTAAAAGCAAGATTATTATTATACAAAATGTGCTACAGCATATTGTTGTGAATGCGAAAGATCGGACAATAAATGCTACTTTTGCTGCATACCTAAATAAGTAAATGTCAATATTCACATAATTTAACTCTTAATTAGATTATCTGTATAACAACAGTTATAAATTTACTTGAGTAATTCTTGATGTGTTTTAATACATTTGAATAACTGATGAATATCTATGCTACTTCTTAGCTCTTCGGTCAACATTTCAAATCTTGCCGATGTAAACCACAGTAGAAGAGCCATGTAATTATTTGTGCATAATTGTCCCGCTGTTATTAGTCCGGAAATACATTGATGCACATAAATGATCATCTTCAACGGTTGATTAGACACGTTAAACGGATACTCTGCTAATGTTGGAAAATCCTGCTCTAGTACGGAAGGTGCCACAAGTGTTACAATTGTAATCAAATAGAACATAAACATACAAAAACCATAAAAAATAAGACATTTGTCGATATATTTTTTAATAACAACTTCTTCAGTCGATTTTAGTTTCAGATCGAAGTAATCTGTCATTTTAAAAGTAACATCCTGCAAATAATTATATCGTCATTAATATAATAAATATAATAGTAAAATATAATTTGCATAATTAATTTGTACCTAAATGTTATAATGTTAAATGGATAAATATTAATTACCTGTAAATGATGATAGTTAAGTCTATAAAAGATGAAGTCAAAAATGACGTGCATACAACCGCTTGCCAGAAGCAATTGTTGTACTAAAATGACAGGTTTGTTTAGATTATTTAAAGCACCATATATTAATGGTATTTCATGACACATTGATATAATAATGCATAAAGTTTGATACATTTTCACACAGAATATCTTAAATTTTGCATCTTTTGAGACCGGCCAACCCCAAACTGGAAACAGACTCAACCTTACGACGAACATTACTTCCTTCAGTATAATCTTTTCTCGCATGATTCTGCTATGATATACATATATATATAATATAATATAAGTATATATAAATATATAAGTTACAATATTATAATATAATATAAATTATTACAATGAGATTTTTAAATAAGAAAATCAATTATTAACAACATTTTTATTTTATTAATATTAAATAACTATATATATAATATTATTGTAATATATATATATATATATATACATATATACATATTGATATATTACAATAATATTATATATATAGTTATTTAATATTAATAAAATAAAAATGTTGTTAATAATTGATTTTCTTATTTAAAAAAAAAAATATATATATATATATATATATATATATATATATATATATATAGGGTCAGAATGGACGAATCAATTTTTTATCCTATGGGATAAAAAATCGATATGTCTAACTTAACTGGATACTGTAGGTCTATTCTCCAATTTTCTAACAACAGTTTCACAAGCTAGTGATGTCGTTTTTTCCCCATATATTATACCTGTGCAACGACAACGATACTGTCGTTAAGAAGTTAGAGAATAGGTCTACTGATGTCAATTACGCAAACTGATGAACGCGAAATATAAACACGTCCAAAAGTACATTAAAATTAGATTAAAATGTAAAATTCTATTTTCTTCGTAGATATTATGCCACATATTTTTATATACGGAATAAGAGCAAAAATGTAGTACCCTTAATTCCTTAATACCTTAATATCTTAATTCTTATACAATTAGACTTCTTCAGATACTATATCAATATGTAAGGTTTAAAAACAAGAATATGTTATAGTCATATTTTATATATACAAGAGCATACGCAAATATAAAAAATATATCAACGTGCATAACACGTCAACAATCTATATAATATATGTTTAAAATGCACATCCGGGTATGAAATGTATATCCATATATTATTTTATATAATATGTAAGATTCCATATACTTCTTCTTATCCTAATATATTGAATTCTATATTAAGTATTTGAAAGTGTCTGACTAGAAAAGGATTAAGAAGATACTAAATTTAGACTATTATTTCTATATACAAAAAATATGTGGCAAAATATCTCTTCCTATAAAGAAAATAGAATTTCGCAATTTAATATTATTATCACCTTCAGACGTGCCTGTATTTTACGCTCAACAGTTCACACACAATTGACATCTATGCCGCTAAGTCGATTAGATATGTATTCGGTAATTTATTTCATAAGCTATAAAGCTGATTCATTCTGATTCACCCTATATATGCGAATATTCTGCATTTAATTCTAACAATCATTTTTGTATATATAAAATACGTATACAGTTTTATACAGAATGTGATTCGAAATGATATAACGATCATGCAGATAGAGGTCAAACTGAATCAGAAAAGTTTTCTATTATTTTGTAATTTTCGCAATAATTTTAGTAATGAATTATTAATTAAATTATAATTATAATTATTAATAAAAAATCGGATAAATCTTTATTGAAACTTACGTAGCTCGGATAACTTTGATCTTGACATATATTGTTGAGATCATGACTCTGAGTAACTTTGACTTAACAACTAGGTGGCGGTCTCTTATAGTTTCTGAGACATTTAAAGTTAAAATGTATAAAATTAAGAACTGCAGAATGTTTTTGAATGTTGGTTTCTTAGAGTACATACTGTATTATACTTTGCTTTGTGTTAAAAAGTGTATGCGTGGAAACAGTACGTTCCACCGTTCCCTTACGAGAGGGCTCCACTACCAAAAGACTTAATCTAACTCAACCCATATCACAATGATAGATAAATATCATCGTATACCACATCATTATTGTGATATTTAATTACCGCCCGTAGGGAAGGAAGAGGGGCAGAACACAATTTCCGTCATGCATATTTTTTAACATGTTAATGAAGCGAGATTCCATGGGTTTACAATTTAATGAATTTACAATTTTTCACAATGATTTTTATTATCATTATAGAGGTTGGGTTACGTTAAGTCTTTTGATAATGGAGCTGTAAGGGAGCGGAATACATTGCCTTGACAATATATGTCAAGGTTATTAAAATCCGTGAAGTCGCTCAACTTATGCAGTTTTACTTTTAGCTATACATATTTAACTTTAAATATCTCAGAAACTATGAGAGACCGCCCTCTAATTGTTAAGGCAAAGTTACTCAGGGTCATGACAACATATATCAAAATCAAAGTCATCCGATATATAAGTTTTAGTAAAGAGAGAGTTTTATCAAAAATCGTCGAGTAAATGCGTATCTGCCCGGCTCACTGACAAAGCACACAACGAGATGTGATCACGTAACATTAGGCATGTTTGCGGTGTTAAAAGCGCAATAATGTTTGGAAGTGTACATAAGCAGATCTTCGTTTGTAAATACGTCTAACATCTCGCTACATTCCTGACAACTGTGCGTATAACGCTGGGTAGTCGCACTTCGCTCTGCGCTTATCATTTGCCAATTGTGCAGATACACGTTCATTCGACGATTTTTATATAATTACTCATTACTGATTGCCAAAATCGCAAAATGGTAAAAGATTTCTGCTCAATTTAGTCTCTCTATCTGCGCACAGTCATACCGTTTCAAATCATATCCCTGTATATTAAAAACTTTTTTCAAACTTATAAATGTCTCCAGATCAAGAATGTATTTAAACACATAAAGATAAGTTAAATACAGATGGATCTTTTAGCGCCCAATTATCTTTTTATTTTGAATTTATACATTCATCGACAAAATTATCACACAGATATTATATCAAAATTTCGCATAACTTCAAATAAGCATAATTTAGTGAAAAAAGTGATTATGAAAAGAGTAGACACATTTTGAAAAATATAACTAACATTACAATGTCCACATAACACAAAGGTTAAAGATAATATATAAGAAGTCTTAAAATATCTTTACAAAAGATACCGAATGGGTATTTTGTAATACTATGTATGCAATAAAATTACTCATTTCTTTCGCAAATCTGTTTATTACAGTTTATAAAAATTGTTTATTACTGTTTATAATAATTAATTTATATAGAAATTATAATTATTTGAGAAGGCTGTTATATCTGATAGATTCCACAAATCTTCTCTTTCTTAATAAATTAAAAACTAACGGCTGTTCATCGACCAACAAACAATGTGTCAAAGAACTTAAAACATTTTTTTTTGTTGTTGAATTATTGTTAACAAAGAGCCGGAACACAATCTTTTCAAAGCCTTATCTTTGGAAATATATAAAACGCAAAATCCAATGAAATATATAAAACGCAAAATCCAACCAAAAAACAGTGGAACTGTTTTTTAACAGAAATTATCACTTTTATAGAAATATTCTGTTGACAGAATCATCTACAAACAATAAAATCCTTTAATACTTTGTGAATATGAGTGAATATGAGTTCCGCTCCAAAAATTTTTATGGTAACTATTAATAAAGTAGAATATGCCGACGAGAAGCATGAGCTTTCTGAAATCGTCTGATGCTGTTATCTTCGAATCTGGAGACGAAAGTAAAAATGTAATCCAATCGGAAGTTTTCGCTTAGTAGCCGATGATAAACACGCCAATAAACGATTTAAGAAAAATCAACATATGAAACTAAGAAAAACAGAGAAATCTCTGGAAACTTGCTCAATCATTCGCCAAGAAAAGACACAAAAACAACCCAAGCACTTTCCTATCCTACGCAATATTGGAAATTGATTCAAAAATTCCAGTACGCCCCTGAGACCAATACATCTATCAAAATTCTTTTATAAATCCATGACCAAGGTCACATTTTCTTTTACATCGGTCCTCATACTGAAGACTGCTGTCAAACATTTCAACCCAAATTTCGAAAGTTAAACTCTGAACTCTTAGAGTCTGTACATGATTTCAAATGTAGTGCTGACAGTGCTGATACCAGTATTGAAACTTCTGTTAATCATCTGCAGGGCTGCAAAATATCTCATTCAAAATATTTATGAACAAACAGCAGTAAGTCATCCTTTTAATTATCTTCTTATCAATTTAGTTTAATTTAATTTAGCGTGACGCTACTTTTTTTAGCAATTACTTGTTCGCTTCACTCTCTTGAAAAAATTAGTAACTTCTTCTTTCTCTCTTCTTCTTTCTTTTTGAATTCCTTTTCTTATTCCTGCCGCTGATCTACAGGTTCACTCTTAAGATTCGCAGTTGCTGATTAACTCGATGAATTCTTCTTCTTACTCTTGTGTTACCCTTCGGGTAAACTCATCCTAAGGGTCCCATGGATTCGCGGTTATCGACAAGTTTGATGAATTCCTATTATTCGTATATAAACACATAAATGTTATCTATGTACTCTCCTTATATTTTCCCTTAATATTCATCAGTCTTTCTTCTTACTTATTCTATTTCATCATTTTAAACCGAACAGGATTATCCCCCCCTCCCCCCTGAGAAAAGCGGAGTTAAAACATCTCCGTTACAATAAAAATGGGCGTTAAAACATTTCCATTACAATAAAAAAAACGGATTTCACGCGCGCTTCGAAATTTATTTAAAAAAATATAAATCGTGACAAATCGTCTCCGCTTCCTCTTCCCGATCCCTCGAGCTTTCCAGGCTGCAAAGAAGAAAACATCTCAATTTTTTTTAATAATCCTTAAAATACACTAATCCTTAAAAATAATTCTCTTTAACATACATACATACTTTAAATTAATTTAAAAATTATTAAACAAATGTATTACTCCGAATAGGATTATATACTTGTTACGATATAAAACATACTCCTCAATTTTTTTAATGATCCTTTTAATTTTGTAAATCCACCTCACATTCACACTCTCATATATATATATATATATATATATACATACATACTCTCGCATATTCACTCGTGTACTTATATGTTCTGAATTATCCGCAATCTGTATTTGTAACTATTGAATTTATTTTTATTTCTTTCTTTTGTTTTTATAAATTCATCTAGTAATGTTTAAAATTAAACATTCAATTTCTTTAAATTTTATTTATTTACAAAAGCCTCACGCATTTCCGCTAATCAGAGAATCACACGAGGAAGGTTCTATTCTAGATTATACTATAATCTATAACCGTTATAGATTAAGTTTTCTGAAAACAGACCAATTAATATATGTCACAGGTGGGTGTCATAGCGTTTTAGACATTGACTCATTACCCTGCGACAAAAAAGTGCGTTCGATTCGCAGGTCAACATCTCGCAATATCGACCTACGAGGAGAAAGACTTCTTCGATCATCCTTTCGTGTTATTAAAATCAAAATCATCGTTTCAAAACTTGGATGTAATAACTATAAAAATTTTATGCTAAAAATTTTTTAAAAATAAACTTTTTTTCTAAAATAAAACGTAAAAAAAATAATGAACATGAAATAATGAAATTCTCAAATTAGAGTTACAATAAAGATTAGAATTAGCATATTTATAATTTTATGCAACAAATATAGTAACTAAATAATTTGATCTAATGCTACTTTGATCTAATTTATTTTTTATATTATTTTTTATATCTTGATATTTTTATTCTAATATTTCTTGAGAAAGATATTCTTGTATTCATATTTTAATTAAAATATTTGGTGTTATACAAAATTTGTGTATCGAAAAAAGCTGTCGATATACTTTACAAATATCGATACATTTTATATATATATATATATATATATATATATATATATATATATAAAAGTAGATCATTGTTGTAGTGGATTGATACAATGTAAAATAAATATTTCATTTTTAATTGAAACATGCAAGATCAAATTAAAGCATCAAAAGGAAATGAACTAAGATTACAGTAGTTAATATAGTCCTATATAATATGATATATTTATTGATATATTGTTTAAATATATCTCTTTCTTTAGCTTTTGCTTGTTTAAAATAATTTTTCATATTACAAGTTACATTCTATAATTAATTAACTTACTCTAAATTCAAAAGTTTCAAAAGTATTATATAGAGTTCCGTAGGACTGTCCTCATCACTCGTGAAAAGATAGACGAAAACGAGATAAATGAAAATGTCTTATACCATTTTGCGATATTTGCAATAATTTTCGAATAATTTATAAATATTAATATATAATTTATTAAATATAATTTATTAAATATTAAAGTTACACAAATAAGAACACGCTCGCTCGCCTGACTCATAGACGGCTCGACATTGGCCGCCCGGCGTTCGGTAGTGCGTGGGACGCGCGCGGCAAGGGGAAGGATAAGCCACCGCTCACGCTTCTTATCCGCCGAAACTCGCGTCACATCGCGTTATACATGCGACTATAATTATTAAATATTTTATTCTTTATAATATTTATAGCTTTTTTAATAGCAAAAAATCAAATAATATACTAACTTCGCGAATGTAGCTTAACCTCTTTCCCTCCAAAGTACAAGAATAGAGTAAATCAATTTCTAAGTAGGCTCAATCGGTAGCTTGATCGCTAGCAAAGCTTGTCGTCATAAATACTTGATACCCTTTTTTATGCTTTCATATTATACTCGGAAAAATAATATTGCGCTCATTATTTATTGCAATTCTAACGACAGTTTTCGATAGTTCTTTTAGCAGAATTTCGTATTCATGTTTTAAGAAGAGTTCCAGCGGTCGCATATTTTTCAATAACTTTTTAATCTCTAAATCCTGTGAGATTTCATGAAAGAAATATGTAGTTATATTTTGCAAATAATTTTTATGTAAAGCAATTTCGTGTCTTTTTTGCACCAATTCATCTCATTATTCTCTGTATAAAACTATTGAAGTACAGTTACCAGAAAAACACGAGATATTTTATATTTTATTTTAAAATTATGCGACACTAAAGTTTATTTTTCCATAAATTTTTTTATAACCATACTTTATAATTATGAACACTTGATTGCTTTTATGTGCAAAATAATTAGAGAATGATTGTAGAGTGAAAAATTCTGTTAAAATTGTGATAAGTAATTAGCACGACACTTTTTCTCCAATCGTACCGTGATTAAAAGTGTGAAAAACAAATAGTTTACATTTATTTTTAAAATACACATAATAATAATGAGATTCGAATAGTACTAATTGGAACTGTTGTTAAAAATATTAATATTTATTGTATTCTTGTATTTTAGAATGAGAGATGGTCATGCTAGATTCGCGTTAGTACATTATTTAATTTGATTTTTTGCTATTAAAAAAGCTATAAACATTACGTTATTAAAAAAGCTTAAATATATAAAGAATAAAATATTTAATAATTATAATCGCGTGTATAACATTGACGCGAGTCTCGGCGTGATAAGAAGCATGAATGGCTCATCCTTCCCCTCGCCACGCGCGTCCAACCCACCGCCGAGCGCCGGGCGGCCAATGTCGATACGCTGGGCCATCTGTGGGTCAGGCGGTCGAGCGCTGTTTTTCCGCACGCTCTTATTTGTGTAACTTTAATATTTAATAACTCGAAAATTATTACGAATATCGCAAAATATAAGACATTTTCATTTATCTCGCTTCCGTCTACCTTCTCACAAGCGATGAGGACAGTGTTACGAGACACTCTATATAGTTTGCTACGTGGATTACGTGGAGAAAAATACTATATTTACTAAATAATTATAAAATTACATATATTATTGTTCAGAAACTAAAATTTTCCTTTATTAAAAGATTTAATACGAAAATAATGAAGTCTGAAAGAGTGATTCATTTTAATGTTAAACGAATGGTAGACTTGTCTGTATTATCAACAAAATGCAATAATTTTTGTATTGCTCTCATTTTTTATTAACTTTATAGTTGTTGTCTGGGAAGCTTTTAAGTCGAGTAGCATCGAGTGCGCGTTTACATCGAAGTTATAGGTGACCTATTTTAGGTCAGGTCATTAAAAAACAAGGCTTAATCTGAAAATCCTTTTCCACAATTAAAATTTATGCATTATACTGTGTCTAGTATATAATTTTTGTATCAAAAACGAGAAAAATTTTTTAAATTTAGATCTTTTTTATCATTTAGTATCTTAAAATAACATCCAAAGCTGTCAAATCGCGTAAATATTTGCTTTAATGAAACTTTTACAGTTTACCTGTACCTACAAAACTGATATTGCTAGACTAAAAGGTTACATGAAGAAGCAACATTAAGTTCTTAGAATTAGGCTTATAGACACTTATTACGAGAGAAGTATCACAAAAATTTGTTTATATGCGTATCATGTGTGTACAGAAATGTATGATAAGTGTATGTATGTATACATAAATGTATCTATGTATGGGCATATGTGCGTATGTGCATAGATGTGCATAGATGTGCATAGATGTGCATATGTGTGAACGTTTTCGTCGGAGTTCGCTCGTCAGTCCAACATCCCCTTAAAGACGTCTCTCATACGACGTCGTTTAGAGATGTCTTTTTGAGATGCGTGTTGTCTGGGAAGCTTTTAAGTCGAGTAGCATCGAGTGCGCGTTTACATCTAAGTTATAGGTGACCTATTTTAGGTCAGGTCATTAAAAAACAAGGCTTAATCTGAAACTTGGTCAAATTATTTACCAAGTGTTTACAAGAGACCTAAATAATTTTAGATCAAATTGAAAGTAATTTAGACGACTTAAATGCAGGATATAAACGTAATAAACGAAAAAATGAGCAGCAATTGAAATCTGCTCTATATCTGCATAAATGTGTTGTATTAAAAGTCACATAAATAAAATTTTTAATTATATTTTACTCATATAAGACAAATGTTAGTATTTATTTAAATAATTTTTAATGCTTTTATATATGCTTTAATATATTTGAAAAATTGATATAAGTGAAAAATTGAAATCTACAATAATCTTTAACTTTTTGCCCTCAAATCTAGATGTAAACCACAGCAAAATAGCAATAAAAATATGTATGCATAATTGTTTTGCTATTATTATTATGGCTGTAAATTAATATATGTATGTAATAAATCTTAACAATTGATAAGACATTAAACGGATATTCAGCTAATATTGGAAGTGGCTGATTACGGGAGATATTACTATTATTGTTATTAATTAATTATTGTTATTGTTAGTAACATAATAAAGTAGAAAACAGACGTAAATACCGTAAAGTATAATACATTTGTCAATATATTGTTGAATAACAATTTCTTCAAAAGATTTTATGTTGAAAAAATAATCCATTTTGAAAATAATATTCTGCAAATAATTAAATTATTGATTGATGAAATTATTGATATAGCTAATATAAAACACGGGACTTTAATCATGTGTATTTTTTATGTTAAATAAATAAATATTAATTACTTGTTATAAATATTAATTACGCAATTAATCTTATAAAAGATGAAGTTATAAGGCGAAAAATATTGTTTCTTAGAAGAATAATCTGTGAAAATAATTTGATCAAAATAATTTGAGACTGCATATATAAACGTACCTCCAAGTTAATCACCAAAATACCCAAGCTCAAATAATGATATAATATCCCATAAAATATCTTAAATTTCATCGTATTTTTTGACAATAACCAATACCAGTTTAGAAACAAACTTAACTTCACGATGAAGCACTCTTCCTTTAGCATCACTTTTCTTCGCACTGACTACCTGTGCTACGTATCTGTATTGCAAGTTGTACTATGAGAAATAAAATTTTTTCACAAGATGTGTTATACGAAACGAAATGAATACTTCAAAGATTTGCAGCAATGATACTACAATGAAAGGGTAGGAAAGGGAAATTATTATAAGTATACGTATTTCCTTACTTTTTTTTGCTTTGCGTGAGACGAAGTAGAAAAATATATATAGATAAAAATATCATAAAATATACAATAAATGTGAAAAGTGGATGGCAGCACTTATTAAAATTAAATTAAATTAGTGGTAAAGATTTCCTGCAATATTCGCAAAAAAATTAAAAAGAAACATGAATGCAAGATAGGAAATAAATTAAAAGTTTTCTATAATAGTAATATAACTCTGGACGTATTATATCTAAAATATTTATGCACATTTTGATTATTGTAAAGATGGAATCTATTACGTTAACGTATCTATTATTCTGGATATAGCTTTTACTGCTTTCATAGATATTACAAGGTATTATCAAGTTTCAACACATAGGAGTATATCTCGTGCGCTGCATTATAATTTTATTCTTGCCTATCTCGCGTATGCGATAGAGTATGTGAAAACTAACATATGTTTCATTAGAATACATAACAATTTTAGAAATATGGACTTTACGCGCTCACGCAACGTTTGCATGTCATAATTTATTTCAGGAGAGGGAAGATTTAATGTTCTGTAAGAAAAAAAATAGGTAGAACGATATAATAAGCCACAGGCATAGCAATGAGGATAATGTTGTAAGAAGGAAATAAAACTTCACTAAAAGAACTATAGTAAGATATATTTCATTTATGAATAAATATGCATTGATTTTAATCATTAAAATCAATGCATATTTATTCATAAATGAATATTTAAATATATTTAATAATAAATGAATAAAGTATTATTTCTAAATTTTAAGTTCTATTTTTGTTACTCAAGGAATTAATTTTATTCTATAATTTTTCTTACTTTTCTTTATAGAATTTGAAATAATAAAATTTTATATGCCAGTATAATGTTAGTTAATTTTGCTATTACTAAATAATTTTATATAAAATATTACTTTAATATACTGATATATGCGAGTATTCTGCGTTGATCTGTTAATAAATATATAATTTATACTTCTTATTAATTTAAAGTTCAAAGTTTGAAACGTTCTGATATTTAACTATTATGCAATATTATAGGTATTTTTAAAAGTGAAATTTTACAACAATAAATTAAACATGTATTTTCATTTTTATATAAAAATAATAAAAACATATACAAATACACATACTTTATTTTTATACTTCCTATGCTTATTAGCATATTATAATTGCAAAGTACAGGATGAGAAAGCATAGAAAGTATAAAAATATAAAATATGTATTTATATGTGTTTTTATTATTATTTTTATATAAAAATAAAAATAACATATTTAATTTTTTAAAAATTTTACTTTTAAAAATACCTGTAATATTGCACAATAATATAATATATATATATATATATATTATATATATATATATTATATATTAGGTGTACAAAAAAGTTCTGAGCTTTTTTTTGTAAAATTCAATCTTTATTCAAAAACAAACAAAAAAATATTAATCAGCGAAATATTCCCCATTTGCATCAACATTTTGCCATCTTTAGGGTAGCTTGCGAATTCCTTGACGATAGAAGCTCACCGGCTTCGAAGTGATAAAGTCATCAATGCATTTCGCATCTTTTCAAATCTCACGAAATGTGTCATCAGCCAAATGATGCTGCAGCGACCGGAATAGGTAGTAATCGGAAGGCGCATCTGGTCTGAGCTATACGCCGCGTGCGGGAGAAGTTCCCAGCCTAACGCAAAGATATGGTCCTGAGTCGCTTTCGCAACATGTGGTCGAGCATTGTCATGAAGCAAGATCACTTTACGACGCCCTTGGCCAGTAAATGGCCTCTTTTCTTTTAATGCATCGCTCAAATTGGTCAATTGTTGTTGGTAGCAGTCTGCCGTGATTGTTTCACCCGGTTGTAACAACTCGTAATACAACACACCTTTCCAATCCCACCAGATACAGAGCAAAATTTTCTTGGCGTGAGCTTTGGCGTCGATGTCGAAGGGTCAACCCATGATTTTCTACATTTAGGGTTATCATAAAGAATCCACTTTTCATCGCCTGTAATGATTTTGTGCAGAAAATCTTTTTTCCGGAACTTTGAAAGTAAAGTGAGTGCAGTGTCACGCCGACGATGTTTTTGTTGTCTTCGGACAATTCATGCGGAACCCATCTGCCTTTCTTCTGAATCTTTCCCATCGTATATAAACGTACGGAAATGGTTTGCTGCGTAACGCCAAGCTGTTCTGCAAGCAGTTCCTTTTTAGTTTGCGCAGAGTTTATATCCAGCAGTGCTTGCAATTCATCCGTTTCAATCTTTTGAGGACGTCCAGCACGCGGTTCATCTTTAAGACTGAAATCTCCTTGGCGAAATTTTTGATACTATCTTTTACATGTAGTATGACTTACAGCGTTCTCTCCATATGCAGCACAAATCATTGCAGTGGCTTCAGCAGTATTTTTCTTCAGATGAAAGTGGACGAAGTGGGCGAAGTGGATGGAAAATCGAATATGCTCTTTTGTTATTGCCATCGTGAACACTACTGATTTTTGAGGTTATGTGCATCAAGCGCCAAACCGTATGACATTTTAGAAGGTCAAATGTCAACGCTTTAAAACCGTAAAAGAACGGGAAGGTATATAAAATTTAAATTGTTATTTCGGTTGTATGAAATCTAAAGCTCAGAACTTTTTTGTATACCTAATTTTAGTAAATAAATATAATATATAAATATATATATATATATATATATATATATATATATATTCCATCGAAAGAATAGGACCATCATCTCTCTGGAGTACCGGTCGTGGGATTCGAGAGAATACATGTATATTGTAATATATGTATATATGTGTATCATTGTATTGTTGACGTGTTATTCTAAATACGTTATTTGCGATAAATATCATCACGTGCCTCGATAATCGAAGGAATAAGATGCCTGCCCGGTTAGCAGGAGATCCAGGTTCGATTCCTGGCTGAGATAGTATTTTTTCGCAAAATAATTACGAGTTTTCACGACTAGTTCGTGATCGTGCCCCGTGACGCACACCCTCCCTTCTTATTCGGGGGCTCGAGCCATGCTTGATGCAATCTCTCCTGTCGCGCTCCAGGAAGATTATTTGTATATTTGCCAATGGCGTTGGAGAGTGTCGCCGCTGCAGTCCGACCTGCATCCATCGAGAGAATAGGGCCATCATCTCTCTGAAATACCGGTCGTGGGGATTCGAGAGAATACATGTATATATGTATATTGTAATATACGTGTATATACGTGTATATATGTGTATCATTGTATTGTTCATGTTATTGACTGTATATGACTGGTTTGTGGTCGGCCCCGCCGTGACGCACATTCTCCCTTCTTATTTGTAGTGAGAGGGAGGTAACGTATCGCCGCCTGAACCGCGCGCCGCGCGCCCGTATGCTAGAAGCAGTAGAAGCAGTACGATAAAAGCGATTTTAATCGATATCAATAATATTGATCATCGAATTATTACAGAGCCACTACATTGAAAGTCTGCTAAATCAAAGCGGCACGTAGTTGGTAATATAATTAATTGAATTTATTTCATATTAAAAAAGACTTTAGCAACCAAGATTCTGCTTGCCAAGAAAATGGCATGTTTCGCATTGTAGTTTGTTAGTACAGTTATATTTGATACATTATTTCGTTATATAAGAATCAAAAGAATCATAACTTATATCTTTAAGAAGTTTTTTATAACTTATTTGTGCTGTAAAAAAAAAATATTAATTTCATCATTAGTAAAATAATTAAAAATTATTTTTCTAAAATAAGAGATAGAAGAAATAATAGAGACATTTTTCAAAATTTTTTAGTAATAACAATTTAAATATTTACGAAACAGAATTTGCTCGACTTTTGTTATTAATTTGCCAACAAGTTATGTTAGCAGGCCTTATGTTAGCCTATTCGATTTTTGCTGCGTTTTTGTCGTCACGTCGTGACGGCACACTGTGCTCGATTTCTGCTGCGTTTCTGCTGCCAGTATCTGATATGGCAAACTTTGTACGATATTTGTTATATATCTGCTGCTACAATGAGACAGCAAGCAATGCTCGATTTTTATCGCATTTTTGTCGTTATTGTATGATGAGAAGATGTGCTGCAAAAAACTAAGCTTAATTAGAAAGTAGCAGCTTGAAATCTGCTGCGAAATCATGATCGGATGTTGGCATAGTGCTGGCATTTTGCTATTTGGGATAAAAAATGTAAACTTTATAAGTTTTATTATTTGGTAAATGCTTGAGTAATGAGAATGTTACTTTGGAGAAGAAATATGCTGAGATATTACTTTAATGAATTAGGAGATAGGTATTGCTAATGAATATATACAAAGGTTGATATTTGAAAACGCTTAACTCGATTTATTATAATTATAACTCTAATTATTACTTATTTACAAAAATAATTAATAAATAATAAAGTAGTAAATAAGTAATAAATAATAACAAAGCGCATTGTGGCTCTGCGAGTTAGCGTGAGATTCGTAAATCACAGGTCTCACAACACAGTGGCGGCAGTGTAATGGTATGAGGCTGCATATTGACTGCAGATATCGGATATGAACTAGTTTTTATATTTAATAATATTTTAAATATATAAGAATGAGGTATAATGGCAATGAGAGCAGAGCGCAGTACTAAGAGCACATAAAATTGCAGAGCGCATAAAATTTAATGATAATCAATGTAACATAATCAAAGTAACATAAAGTGGACGTTTCGGCTAATCTTTCAGCCTTCCTCAGCGCAAGAGATAAAAAATACAAATAAATCTACTTAGACGGTAAACGAATCGCAAATTCATAGTCAATGTAGCAACAAACATCGAAATTCATAACGGTCGTCTATCAAAATACGATGCATCTTCAAGAACAGTTACAGTAGTTGTTAGGATGACCAACTGCTCGATTACACGATCGAAAGTTGAAAAATCTCAGATTGTATAGAGCATGATGTTATGATGCATTTGTATTAATGTTTGTAAATGACCGGCGTATAGTTCATATACGAGACGATGTGAGAGAATGCGCAGATATATAATATAAAAAATAACTTACACATAAATTTAAAACCGACGACACAAAGAGAAAATTCACACTCGAGCGTAACGGGAGTGCCCTTAGGCGGGCACTAACAGATAAATGAAACGGTCGCAATGCTGTGACACAGGTAACTGTTGTCAACTGAGGTAGCAATATTCGAACGCAAACAATTTCGGAAAGGCTGACAAAAACGATCGAAAGATAATAATATACATATAAGAAAAAACACGAGTATATGTAGCGGACAGGCGACGATCGAAAAGTAATAATAATATACTTATGGAAATAGATTAATATACATAATAAAAATGATAAAAAGCAACTGAGAGCAAAATTTGGTTATGAGTGCATTATTGCACTCACTTAAAATTAGATAAAAATAATCTTATATTCAATTTATTTCACGGAGGCTGAAAAAATGCGTTTTCATTTCTTTTTTCAGTACATTAATTTCGTTTTTTTGGACAAAATATTGTCCGATTATTTAAATTATGGATTAAGTTTAACAAAGCTATTATTAAAAGTAGATTGAGAACGGAATTTTTACGCAAAGGTATTAAATATAACATCATACCGCCTCATTTGTCCAACGTCCTGTTTAATGCTAACCTTTTCAGTCGTAAATCTGTCAATGGCTTTAAACATTGTAGACTTCTTTTTAACAGGAGATTGCTGCATATTGAGCTGTCCGACAAATACTCATACATTAGAGCTACACACACTCAGATTTATAATCTTTCTCGACGTTTATATCACTACATCCCTCTATCTACCTGCAATTTCTTTTTCACTAGACAACGAGGACCACTGCTTTCCTTTTTTACCAATCAACATAACAAACTAAACAAGAAATTTGATAATCTATTGACGAAACATAGAGTTAAAAAGAATGACACAAAAACCGATCCATTATTTCTACAGTCACTCCACTCACCCACTCTCCTTCGCTGGAGGACGTCATTTTTATTTTAAACCACTAATTTTTCCAACAAACGCACAGAATCTTGACTTGGAGATCGTGATCGATCCACACACGTTCAAGCAGAATGAACAGCATCCATTGTTACACATTAATAAATGGTTTGTCAACCTGTCCTTCACTCCTGTACCCCCTGACGTACAGAATCTCTTATAATTGGGTGACAATTTTAGTCTACCTATCAATAATAGGAAAAAACTGACCACAGAATTCATAAAAAACATCGAGAGCAACCTTATGAAACTCTCTATAATATCACAAACGGTCATTAGAAACCGCTCAGTTAACATTCATTAACAGTCTACCTAATTATTCGATCCCTAAATGTGAAGTTAACACACACTTAAAAGATCTCGCTTTTACTACTAGAGATTTCCTACAACATAACAACAATCTCATCCGTGCGGATAAGGGAAACATTACTGTAACTTTGGACAAAGATGTGTACTTCAGAAAAATTGAAGACTTCTAAATGATAATAACACTTATTCTGTCGTTAAAAAAGATCCAACAAAGGAGCTCACTTCTTTGCGAGATTTATTAAAGAGGTAGAAGGATTCCGAGTTCATTTCAGCCTCTACCTACAGACATTTAGCTATGTAGCGATGGGATTTTACCGAAAGCTTGTAACGGAACGCACCCTTCCGCTCCGTTCCTCCTCCGGATTTCCCCCGACCGACCATCCGTCGGGGACCGCCGAACATCAGGCGGAGTGCGGCAGTGGCCGCAAAGAGGCAGCAATGCCTCCTTTTTAATCTCTTGTACACACGAACTCCGAAAGCGTCGGAGAATACCGCGAAAACACGTATGTTTTCGTGGTATTTCCCCGCACCGCGCCAAGCGTCGCGTCAACAAGCGCGAACGCCCCCCGCGCCGCGCCACGCACCGTACCACCGAGCGCGAAAGCGTCCCGCACCGCACCGACGCCGCGCCACGCAACCGAGCGAGCGTCCCGCACCGCGCCACGACCGCGTCCACAAGCGCGCAACCACCCCGCACCGCGCCGCTACCTTCCCTACGAATTCCTTCCCTACCCAAAAAACCAATCATCCCCCCGATCCTTTTTTTTCCGCTCCTGGGGAGAGGGATGCCAACCCCGAGATCGACCAATCCGACCGATCCGACCGAAAATACCGAGGTCGATCTCGGATATAAAAAGGCATCGCTCTCCACAGAAAAGCACTCACTCACGCTCCGTCTACTCCTGTTCCTAGATCGTCTCCGAGAGCTCGCCTCGAGGAAACGATCTTCCGAAACCGGCAGCAAGCCTGAGATTGTTGGGGCTCTCCCCAACGCGCCAAGTTCGCTTGGCCTGGCCGAAAACCGTCTCCGTAGCTCGCACGGCAAGCCGAGAGTTGCTGGGGTCTCCCCAGCGCATCGAGTTCGCTCGACCCGACTCTGCCGCTCCGAGATTTCACCGCCGAGTACCGGGGTTCTCCCCGATACCACCTCTCCGAGCACCAGGGTACTCCCTGGTCAGCCGAGTACACTCGGCACCGCCACCTTCTCTCCGCACACAGCCTGGGCTCTCCCCGGCTGGCCGAGTTCACTCGGCGTTCACTCAAACAGACGAGGGGCACACCCCCCGTCAGCCGAGCACTCTCGGCAGGGAACGGGCACACCCGTTCTCCGATCTCAACGATCCGCCGACCTCGCGAAATATCCACCCTCGCGACAATACCCGCGACACGCGTGCCCGTTTAAATTCGCCGATTTAAAGGTCCGCGACAACACGTGCGACACCGCCGCCGCCGCGCGCGCCCCGCGCCACCGAACTGCGCACCGCGATCAGTATCGCGCCGACCGCCCGAGCGATCTCTTATTTTGTATTTACAATTGTCCGCGCGCCGAACGCCGCCTCGCCCGTCTACGGCCACGAATATTTAACGCGACGATTCGGTGCATTCCATCGCACCACTCTTAGTTAAATAAATATCGTTATTTATTATCAATCTCGCCTCACAAGTTAATCACGCCTTTCTGTCTCCAACGTCCTCGCTTCTCCCCCTGGTAACCGACTGACCGCTCTCCGCGCGGAAAAGCGAGACCGTTATATGGCGCCCGAACAGGGACCGGAAGATAGTAAGACCGCGGAGACAGGAAATAAAAGCGAAATGGCCGATGACGGGATAGACCGGTTAACGAAGGCCGAATTGCAGGAACGGCTCGGACAAATCCAACAAAATACCGCCGGGCCCATCGAAGCGCTACGACAGCGCCTGCGCAGATGCATGCGCGATCATCCGGGAACGTCTCTCGAGCCACCCGCGCTGACACCCCTTGCTTCCCCCGTATATTCCGTACCCCCCGAATTTCCGATCCGTATACCAGAGTTGCCACGGCCGGCCGAAATCATGGGGCAAATGCGTAAGTGGGGCTGTTTTTTCGACGGACGCGATCCGATCGGGTTTCTGGAGCGGATCGAGGAACTTGGCGAAACGTGCGGTTTTTCCGAGCAACAACTGTTGACCGGTATACCCGCATTGTTACGGGGGAACGCGATGTTGTGGCACCGGAACAATCGCCAATACTGGTCCGCGCGTGGGAAACGTTCCGGCAAGATTTCATCGCTCAATTTTGCCCGCAACCAGAAAAAACCGCCGCGCTGCGTGAAATCTACTCCCGCACCCAGAAGCCCGGTGAAAAATACGCACAGTACGCCATAGCCCTACAAACGCTCATGCGTCGCGCCGGGAATTTCGGAGAGCGGGCGCAGACCGATCTGCTTTTCGCCAATCTCCATCCGGATTATAAAATCTACATCCGGCGGGAGGATGCCGCGAACCCCCGCGCCCTGCAGGCACGAGCAACTGAATACGAGGGGATCCAACGACAGCAACAGACGCTACGAGCTACCGAACATCGGGGGGAAGTCACTGCGAAAGCTAGCCGCACAGTTGCAACCGCGTATAACCCCCGCGATCACTGCTGGCGATGCCGACAACGCGGGCATACTCGCTTCGAGTGCCGACGACCGCCCGTTCGATTCTGCTCACAATGTGGAAAAGAGGGGGTATTTACCCGCGATTGCCACCCGCCGGGAAACGCCAACAGGATCGAGAATATCGCGGCCGCGTCTCGATCCCCATAAATTAAACTCCGCGGCCGCACCTGACCGTATACGTGCACGATCGACCAATCAAGGCGATGATCGATACCGGATCCGAGTTATCGTTTATCGATCAAAAGACCGCGCGTTCTCTAGAGCAACTCCGCTTCCTGCCGACCGCCGAGCACGGTCAGGTGCGACTCGCGGACGGGACGCAGGTCAGCACCACCGGCACTATTCGCGTACCATTAAAATTATCTCGTCGCGTCACATGGCATACCTTCCGCATCCTACCGCAACTCGACAACGCCATGATCATCGGAATGGACGTATGGGCGGGATCGGAAATTGTCTTACGACCACCGCCGCCGTACTCACATACCTACGGAACAACGCCGACCAAGCAGAGTTGTCCGATCTCGGAGGATGAACAACTCCGAGTGTTCCTCGAGGAAGAAGTAGGTAAATTCGACCACGTCGGGGGACCAACCGAGTTAATTGAGCACCGCGTTAAGCTCGTCGATCCCGCGCCGATTAAGCAAAGATACCGACCGCGGAATCCGGCAATGCAAGCGATCATCGACGCGGAGGTCGATCAAATGCTGCAGGACGGCATAATTGAGCCATCAACCAGCGCGTGGAGCTCTCCGATCGTAGTGGTCAGAAAAAAGGACGGAAAAAACCGATTCTGCATCGATTTTCGTAAGGTAAATTCCGTTACCGAGCGTGACGCCTATCCGTTGCCACAAATTTCCGCCACGCTGGACAAACTGCGCGGAGCAAGGTACCTGTCTACCATCGACCTGAAGAACGGTTATTGGCAGGTACCTCTCGCTCCTAGCAGCAGACCAATTACCGCATTTACCGTACCAGGCCGAGGGCTAATGCATTTTCGGGTCATGCCCTTCGGCCTGCATTCCGCTCCGGCAACGTTCCAGCGATTGCTCGACCGCGTAATCGGGCCCGAATTAGAGCCCCACGCGTTTGCTTATCTGGACGACATTATCGTTGCCAGCCGGACATTTGCCGAACACCTGCAGCATCTGCGCGAAGTCTTCCACCGACTACGGGCAGCCCGACTCCGCATAAATCGCGATAAGTGCCGATTCTGCGTACCAGAGTTACGATATCTCGGACATATCGTGAATCGCGACGGAATAAAAACCGACCCCGAGAAAACAACCGCGATCGCCGACTGGCCTACTCCACAAACCGTAAAGCACATCCAATTTCTCGGGGTGGCCTCCTGGTACCGACGGTTTATCAAGAATTTTGCCACCGTCGCCGCACCGCTAACTACGCTGACGCGGAAAAACACGCGATGGAAATGGGGGGAGGAGGAACAAGGCGCCTTTGACGCGCTGAAAAATAATTTAACGACCGCCCCAGTGCTGGCCTGCCCCGATTTCGAACGGCCGTTTACTCTACAAACCGATGCGAGTACCATCGGCCTCGGGGTTGTACTCACGCAGTATTTTCCGGAGGGGGAACGCGTCATCGCATACGCGAGTCGGACACTGAACGGCGCCGAAAAAAATTATAGCGCGACCGAACTAGAGTGCCTCGCCGTCGTCTGGGGAATTCGGAAAATGCGCGGATATCTGGAGGGCTACCGCTTCACGGTAATCACCGACCATCAAGCATTAAAATGGTTGCAGCAACTTGAATCACCGTCCGGCCGGCTGGGACGGTGGATGTTCGAACTGCAACAATACGCGTTCGAAATACGATACCGGAAAGGCGCATTGAACCGGGTGGCCGACGCGTTATCTCGGCAACCCGCCGTCTCCGCCATATCACATCCCCGCTGCCAATGGTACCGCCGCACATGGGACAGAGTGACGCGCGATCCCGACCGTTTTCCGGATTTCACGATCCGTGATGGACGATTGTACCACCATGTACTCCACACATTAGACTTCCACGACGTGCCCCGTGAAACGCAGTGGAAGGAGTGCGTGCCGACCGAAAAACGGCGGGATATTTTACGCCAATTCCATGACGCCCCGACCGCCGGACATCTAGGAGTGGCTAAGACTATCACTCGCATCGCGTACCACTACTATTGGCCGGGGATGTACCGCGATATCGCGCGGTATGTGCGATCCTGCGAAAACTGCCTCGCGTACAAAGTACCGACACGACACCCGCCCGGAACCATGCATGCAACCGCACTCGACCGCCCGTGGCAACAGATGACGCTCGACTTAATCGGGCCTCTACCCCGTTCCCTCCGCGGACACACGTGGGTCCTAAACATGCAGGACCGCTTCACCAAGTGGCTCGAGATTCGGCCCCTCCGCCGCGCCACCGCCGAATCCGTCGCGAGAACCATCGCGGAAGCAATTATATTCCGACACGGCTGCCCGACCGAGATACTAAGCGACAACGGCACGCAATTTAAGGCGAAGAAAGTCGAGCGACTCCTCAGCGCTTTCGGGATAAAACACCGTTTCACCCCCGCTTACGCCCCCCATTGCAACCCGACCGAACGGATAAACCGGACCGTAAAAACTATGATCGCGCAATATGTGGGGCGAAACCAAAAAACGTGGGATGAAACATTGCCCGAACTGCAGTTCGCGTTCAACACTGCATCCAACGACGCCACCGGGTACTCGCCGGCCTACCTGAATCTCGGTCGGGAGCCATGCTCGATTGTAAGAAGTAACGAAGCCACCGTCGGTCCCAGCCAACCCGACGCCTTAAGACAGAGACTCGAAGACGCGTATGAGCTCGTTCGCGTCAACCTGGCGCGAGCCTTCCAGCAACAGGCACGAAATTATGACTTAAGGCGACGGGACTGGCAACCAAAGCTTGGAGAGTGGGTGTGGAGGCGCGATCACCCCCTCTCCAGCAAGCGCGATGCGTTTAACGCGAAACTCGCGCCCCGATACATCGGGCCCCTGGAGGTGAAGGCAGCCATTTCCCCATCTCGCTTTTACTACTAGAGATTTCCTACAACATAACAACAATCTCATCCGTGCGGATAAGGGAAACATTACTGTAACTTTGGACAAAGATGTGTACTTCAGAAAAATTGAAGACTTCTAAATGATAATAACACTTATTCTGTCGTTAAAAAAGATCCAACAAAGGAGCTCACTTCTTTGCGAGATTTATTAAAGAGGTAGAAGGATTCCGAGTTCATTTCAGCCTCTACCTACAGACATTTAGCTATGTAGCGATGGGATTTTACCGAAAGCTTACGGACTTCCTAAGATCCATAAACTCAATTATCCTTTCCGACTCATTTCTTCCCTTAACAGTCCTTTGTATAATTTAGCCACTTTCATCCATTGCATCATGCTCAAAAGCTTTCCTGTTCCACATAGCCACATCAATAATAGTTTCGAATTGGTCAAAAGACTTTCTGACGTACACATCGACAATAATTCCTCTTTGGTTTCCTTAGATGTCTTTTCGCTGTTTATTAATGTGCCAATTGCATTGGCCATTGAAAGTGTCTCTGCTAGATGGGATTACATTGCTGATAATTGTTCCATTTCCAAATTCGAATTTATCACGGCAGTCAGATTCATAAACTCTATTTACTTTCAACGGAGTGTTTTATCAACATACATTTGGCACGCCTATGGGATTCCTCCTCTCACCCATCATTGCAGACCTAGTATTGCAAGATTTGGAAACTAGAGCTCTCAAATCCTTGTCTTTCACCCCTCCATTTTTTGTTAGGTATGTGGATGGATTGTTTTGATAGTCCCCCTCTGATCTTCTCAATCATATTCTGAACATTTTTAATTCCTTCCACTCTCGTTTACAATTCACAATAGAAATCGATGTGAGACATAGGCTCAATTTCCTAAACGTTATCATAATCTTAGCCAATAATCAGTTGACTTTCGACTGGTATCATAAAGCAACGTTCTCGGGGAGATATTTACATTTCCTCTCTAACCATCTTCTATGCCAAAAAAGAGGCACAGCCATTGGCTTAATTGATAGAGTTATTTTATTATCACACCCGATTTTCCACCGAAAAAACTTAAATTTTGTGGTTGAGATTTTATTGGACAATGGCTGTCACTAGATTTCATATTTCATCCTACGAACGCCTTAAGTTCCTTTTCCATAAAATCAATTCAAATTCTGACAACACTGAGCATTTTGAAGGACTGGAGAGAGTTTCGTTCTTTATCATATCGCTCCTGCAATTTCGGAACAATTTAAGAACATTATTAAAAACTTAAACTAATTAAACTAGCATATCGCAGTCTCAATAAATTGAATAATTTTATTAAACATTTCACAAAGATTCTCGTGCTCCATCTACTTACATCAATGTTGTCTATAAAATCAATTGCGATAATTGTGACGTGTCATACGTAGAACAGACTAAAAGACAATTATATACTAGAATCTCTGAACACAAGAACCATATTCGGAGGAATACGAATAACCACTCCGTGATCACTGATCACAGGCTAGCATACAACCACGATTTCAATTGGGAGAATGTTGAGATTTTAGACAGAGAGCCACATTTACACAAACGACTAATTTCTGAAGTTTTACACAAAAAACAAAAGAACGGTATCAATTTGCAGACTGATACTGAGTGCCTCCCGAAAATATATGTGACTGCAATAGAAAAGCTCTCAAAATTTGATTCAACGTTATTTTATTTTTATTTTTATTTTCTTACGGTTTTATATTTTACATATGTTTCACACTCCTTATATATTTTTTAACTTATTATTTCTTTACTTTTCTATTGTGGACACATGTATTTTATTTGCAATGACTTTATTTTGATCTAATTTTAGTGCAACAATGCATTCATAACCAAATTTTGCTCTCGGTTGCTTTCGTTTTTATCATTTTTATTATGTATATTAATCTATTTCCATAAGTATATTATTATTATCTTTCGACCGTCGCCTGTCCGCTACATACATTCGTGTCTTTTCTTATATATATATATATATATATATATATATATATATATATATTATTATCTTTCGACCGTTTTTGTCAGCCTTTCTGAAATTGTTTGCGTTCGAATATTGCTATCTCGATTGACAACAGTTACCTGTGTCACGGCATTGCGACATTGGATTGCGGTTCATTTATCTGTTAGTGACCGCCTAAGTCCCGTTGCATGAGTGTGAATTTTCTCTTTGCGTTGTCGGCTTTAAATTTATGTGTAAGTTATTTTTTATATTATATATCTGCGCATATCTCTCACATCATCTCGTATATGAACGCCGATCATTTACAAACATTAGTATAAATGCATCATAACATCATGCTCTGTACAATCTGGGATTTCTCAACTTTCATCGTGTAATCGAGCAGTTAGTCATAACAATTACTGTAACTGTTCTTGAAGATGCATCGTATTTGATAGACGACCGGCGTTATGAATTTCGATGTTTGCTGCTACATTGACTATGAATTTGCGATTCGTTCACCGTCTAAGTAGATTTATTTGTATTTTTTATCTCTTGCGCTGAGAAAGGCTAAAAAATCAGCCGAAACATCCGCTTTATGTTATTTTGATTATGTTACATTGATTATCATTACATTTTACGCGCTTTTAATACTGCGTTGTGCTCTCATGGGGTATATAATTGCCATTATATACCCCATTCTTATATTCTTTTATCGGGAGCCTTATCTTATATTCAATTTTAAATATATATATATATATATATATATATATATATATATATATATATATTTATATACACATGTATATATTTATATACATTTGTTGATGGGCTGGACACCCTGTATATATTTATATATACAGAATGCCCGGCCCATCAACAAATGCAAGCGAGCAGTCAAATATTTCCGCCCGGCGATCATCGTTGCTAGGCGCGCGAGGAATTGTTTTCTTTAATATATTGGCTACAGCTATTGCCGCTCGAAGTAAACAATTCCTCACGCGCCTATCAACGATGATCGCCGAGCGGGAGTATCTTACCGCACGTTTGTATTTACCGGTGAGCCGGGCTAATATCGTAATTTTTAATAATTAATAATTCGATAATTATCGCGAAAATTGCAAAATGATAGAAGACTTTTTTACTTAGTTTCACCAGCTGTACTTACATACAAGAGATGATATAACCAATGCCGGACACCATGTATATATTTATAGATTTAGATATGTTAATTTTCGTGTTTATTTCATTTATTTTTTTTAAATATTATACTATTTATATTTATGGTTAAATAATTTATTAAACTTAATATCTTAATCTAAGATAATAAGCTAAGAAAAGAGAAACATTTTTAGTAATGTTTAATTTTTGGTTGATATCCCAAGTTTGTTAAATCTCTCGTCATAATTTCTACAGCTTCAGCAGAAATAGATTTAAGTGGTGCACGAGGTAATCCTGTATCGATGTCAGTAAGAAAAGCCATTGCTTTCTTCATGGCCTGCATTCTATAAATACCTACAAATCGAATTGATTTAACAACACGCCTTATTCGATTCAAAAACAATATTTACCATGTTTCGTAATAGCAACTACGATATTTGAAAGTTTTTCTTGCATATCCTTAGCTCTTAACGTATCTCCATTTTTACAAGCAGAAAGAAGATCCAATATAAGTTCCGGAAACATATTTAGACTGGTTGATATGAAAGAATCCATTCCCAATGCCGACGCTGCATTTATTAACTAGAAGATCAGTCAAAATTAAATACTTTTATTACATTACAATTAAAAAACGTACATCAGAGTAAAAAATAAGTCAGATTCGTAATTAGTAACTAATTGATAATTGTTTAGTTAGCTATTTATGATTCATATTTATTTGGAAAGTGTTACGTCCGAGATTCTAGAGAAGAGATAATAACTTCGGTCAGAAAGAGGAGAACTTACGGGAGGACGCAACGGAACTGTGGTTGCTCTCATAGATCGACGTCGTGGGATTGATCCGCGAATCGAACGCGTCCTAAGAGGACAGGAACCGGGTCAGCGTCGGTGACGTTATAACCCTTACCTGCGCCAGCGCGATCGGTGGTCCGTTTTAGATCTTGGAGTCAGAGAACCGAAACTCTTTAACCAAGAATGGACCTCGTGCGATCATCAGCGAGCCGTGAACGGTTCGGAGTTAAGTTTTCTTTTAGTAAATAAATAGAGACGAAATTCGAGTTAACTACTATTTAATAAAAAAGGAAAATATAACATCTTAATTCTACGATTCTACGAAGTAGCGCAAATGTTAGAATGTACATGGAAAATTTTGTTTACAAAATTTTCATACATAGAACTTCACGTAATAGAAAAATTCGGTACAACCTTTCGTTACAACAACTTATATAAATAAAAAAAAATCCGATATTTATATTCCCAATTGTTCTAATTGGGGCAAAAAATTGCTTATTGCGAGCATGTCAACGGGATCGGGATGCAGGTGTGACGGAGGATTAGGAGGTGAGCGCTACGGAAAGCTTTCACAGGAATAAGATAGGGAAGAGGGTTACGGGAAATGTACATTGGGATAATATCGTCAACTTGGTGCTTTGAGAATTGATCCCAAACTGGTCGTCGGGTTTAAACTTTCTTTAAAAAGCTCCCGGTGATGGATGGGTGGGAGAGCGGAGAAATTGGTGGACAAGTCTTCTCCACGTCAAAGTTCTCTGGAGTGCATTGTTTCTCGAAATCTGCCGCGGAGCGGGGGACGGTGGCGTATTCTTGCAAAGAAATATTAGAGAGTCTCGGTTCTATTTCAATTAACTCCGCGAGCGTTTCCTCAGCGTGTTCGATTTCGCAACGAATCTGTTTGTTTAGCTTCTACCGATGGTGTCGCAATGCCCGCTTCGTTTGCTTGTTCGGGATAGCTTTCGTTTGATTCACTATGTAAATATAAGAGTTAGGTGAGAGAGAGAGAGTGGTAAAAGAATTGAGAATCGTGGTAAGGCAGCTTCACCGAATCAATCGACGGCTTGTCAAGTTGGAATGTTGAGGAATCGGGGGAGGCAGCTTCATCGAGTCAATCGGTGGCTTGCCAATTTGGAGTGTTGAAGTATTTTAAGAAAACAATTAAATCAAGATCGCGAAGCAAACAGCCAATCTACCGCGGGAAAGAGTGATAAAGATGGACTTACTTTTGTTGTGGCGGGCGCTGGTGATGGACGAGAGGTGTGATGCCTGGGCTGGATCGTGGATCGAATCACACGAAAATGAAAGTATCGCGCACAGATTCTAACTGAGAAAAAATTTGGTGACAACCTCAAATGGTCCATCAAGGCGTGGAGCGAAGAGAAGAGAAAAGAGAGAGATCCGCTCCATGTCGCGGTTTATTAAAGGGTTCCGGAAGAGTGGGAATATTTGAGGGCGTGATGGATTTCCGCGTTGGCTTGTCGAATTATAGTTTAGAAAAATTGCGAGTATAGAGGAAGGAGGGGAGCAGTGTTCTGTGAATTGTGGTTGTTTTTATATTTCCGGATTTCCTAGCGAATGATGGAATTAGTTAGTGAAAATTTCACCCGCCATTCCACACCTTCAATCATTGGTGTGCCTACCAACAGTCGCTAATCGCTTCTTCTTGATTGGCATTTCCTTAGTTTCCCCACCAATTTGGAGTGTTACCCTCGAACGATCCGACGCGTTTCTTATCCGTTAGAATTTAGAATTTTTTTGTTAATATTTTTTATTTTTATTGGTATGTTATAAATTTTTCGATGCCGACAAAGCTGTCTATCGCAAGAATTATTTTTTAATAGTGAGACGTATCTTGAGAGGAATTTTTGTGTATTTATTTAGGGTTTTTTTAGATCGTTTGAGGCGCTTCGTTTTCTGATTAGCAGCCGTTATCTTTTTCCGAAAGAGAAGAAGTGAAGTCCCCCGGACGTAACAAAAGCATTAGCCCTAAATCTTAACAACTAATGTTCTTTTAATCATTACCTGGTCATTTCCAAGAAATATAGCATATTTTTTATTATCGGCACATAGTGCTTGTGCTCCTTCTTCTAAGTTGGTACTAGTGAATTTTATACCCACAAATGAAGGTATTCTATCACCAATCGATTCAAGAAACTGACCCATATGTACTGTAAAATATTTGCACATGATATGTAGAATATAAAGACGCGCGCGCGCGCGCGCGCGCGTGTGTGTGTGTGTGTGTGTGTGTGTGTGTGTGTGTGTGTAATAATTATTTCAGATTATATGCGTGTTAAAATATCAAACGGTCACTTACTGTTAACATTAGTCAACATAGGGATATGATAATATAGTAATGGTGTTTTTGGTGCTGCATTACCAATTATTTGCAAGTATTCAATCAGTTGTTCAGGAGTAGTAGGTTTAAAATACAACTCCGGTAAGCATAGTATAGAATTTACGCACAGACTAGATGCGTGTTTTGCCTATAGAATTATTATTTCTATTTTGTTAATTAAGTACAGAATTACAATGAATATTCTCCGCATGTATTAATAATTATACTTACAAGTTCGATAACATCGGGAAGAGGAGCGCCTCCTACTTGAATCATCAAGTGTTGCTTTGTTTTTTTGAAACCAACTGCCTTTACCCAAGCTTCGGTAACAAGTTTTCTTTCAGCAACAGACATTGACATTCCTTCACCACTTGTACCATTAACTGCAAAAAGAAATATAAGCATACAAAATATTTTAATTTTAAAAGAATTATCGTTTATTATATACCTTCTTTTGAGATAATTTTTATGCAAAATAAATTTTGACCGGAATTTATTGCATTTAATGTCATTTAAATAATTATCATTGAATTTAATGATAACTTACCAAGGATGCCTTTAATTTCCTTTTTAGCTAAATATGTTGCATATTGTGGTATAATATCTAAGTTAAGCGATCTATTAAATGAATATCAATCATTATATCTTTCAATCATTAAATCATTATATCTTTCAATATGATATTAATTGTTTTTAAAGTTTTTTAAAATTAAAAAAATAATTACCCATTATTATTGAAAGGAGTTAACACAGGAGCAATAAGACCTCTATAAGTATATGATAATCGCTGCAATTATAAAAATAATTATCAACTATATTATAAAAAACTTATTTTGTTTACATTAACGATATATTACATTGAATTGAAAATATTAATTTGCTTTGTTTATATTCGTTTCGTTCCTCATTTAATATAAATTAAACAAGAAAAATTATCTTGTGTAAAAAAATGCGATTATTACGATTTTCAAATAAATTTCAATTTCTTTTCTGATAAATTTATTTAAAAAGTACTTATCGTACACATAACATATTTCATCACATACAAAAAATTATCTTAAAAATAAAATTTATCTTTTCTTTTTATTTCTATGTGTTTTATTCAACAAAAAGATTAAACAAGATTTGAAACAAAGTACAATAGATAGTAGGAAAACAAGGGGGGCCCTAACCCACTCGGGGCGTCAAGGGGGGGTAAGGGGAGGAGGAAGTAGTAGAATCTCCAGGGGGTTCGTATCCGGAGGAATATCCTCTTGAGTCGGTAAGGATGATTTTTTTTTCTCAGGAGGTTCGTATCCGGGGGAGAGAAGGTGGATCTCTCTGGCGGTCGTCGAGATAGATTTATTCTCCTCGGTCGGTAAGGCGGTCGCGGGATTTCCCCGGATCGGTTTCCCCGTCTTCGACGCCGCCCTAGCGTTTTTCCGCGTGATCTAGTGCCTTCCGCGTAACCTCTGAGCGCGTCTTCGACGCCGCCCTAGTGTTTTTTTTTTCTGCGCGGTCTAGGTAACTCCGAGCGCGTAGCGTTTTTCCGCGCAGTCTAGCGCCTTCCGCGTAACCTCGGGCGCGTCTTCGACGCCGCCCTAGCGTTTTCCGCGGGGGATTTAGCGCGTCCTGTTTCGCGGGGATGTCGTGGTTTGTTACGTCGCCTTAGCATCTTCTGCGGGATATGGCGCTTCCCACGTCTGGGCGTTTTCCGCGGAGTCTAGCGCGTCCTGTTTTGCAGGATGCTGCGGTTTGTTACGTCGCCTTAGGCGTATCTGTGTCTAAATGTTGTTTGCAGGATGCTGCGGTTTGTTATGTCGCCTTAGGCGTGTTCCATGTCTAGGCGTCGTCTATGAGGATATAACGCGTGCCGCTCGTCCTGTTTTGTAGAACGTTGCGGTTTGACGTGTCGAGGTGATTCTTTCGAGCGATACTTGTCGCCGTGTTTACTATGGCGAGAACCGTTAAAGTAGCGAATCGGTGCCAGCTATGCGAGACACGAATGATCGATGACGATGAGATGTGTTGGTGCCATTCGCTGGATGACCTAACATCTTCTCCATTGCGAAACGTGACGGCGTATCTATCGGTCAATGTGACGGAGTACGTCGTGAGAGGACAATACACTTCGATTTCTAATCAGTTAAAGAGGCATGGTTGTCGATTTCCGCCTCAGCGTGAAATTTCACCTAAAAAGGTAATAGAGGCGTGTGTATGTCATCACTATCGAGGGATGGCATACAATCTGTTAACGGAGGTACTCTACGAAAAGAAGAAACCGATCGAGATTAGCAGACGACAGGAGTATATGAAGGAGTATGGTGAAGTTTCATGAAAGCGGCTATTACGATGTATTTAACGACAACGATGACGACGAAATGTTTTTTTGCGCTTATCGCAAGTATTGGAGGAAAAGCGGTACCGTTTCGTCAGCCACGTACGAGAAGGAGAGAAAAAGAAGAGAGCGTGTTGGCAACAATTAGCGCAATTAAGTGTGCGTGCATATAATTATGTAATATAATCGTAATATAACTATGGATTGTATATATGAATATGTATGAGAATAAGACTAACTGCGAGAGAGATGAAATTTTTTCCTCGTTCGTTTGCGTATCGCGGGGGGGCGAGAGGCGACGCACCGGAAGTCTTTAATTAGCGATACTGATGGTGACGTTATAATATCGGGAACATATGAGAGACGAGAGGTGGGAGTCGCGCGAGAAGGAAATCGTCGTACGAGTTAATAATAACGAGAGATTCAATTTGCGATATCATGGTCAACGGTATCGGAAATGTATGAGAAATGGAGGTCGCGCGAGGAGGGAATCGTAGGAGTGTTAATAATGACGAGAGAGAATATTTTATTACTTTATTGTTGTATTATTTTATCAGGAACGTAAAAAGAAAAAAGAGCTATTTGTAAGATGTTGCGGTTAGACGCGTTCTGTGTCTAGGCGTTTTCCGTGGGATCTAGCGCATCCTGTTTTCCGCGGCGACGGGAAGGCGCGCGTTCTGATTATGTAGGATGCCGCGCGTTTTGTCATTTCGGAATGTCGCGGTTGTCGCGATTTGTCGCGTTTTCGACCCTCGGAGTATATATCTACTCGTGAGAGACAGTTGTTTCCATTGTTAGGAACGTAATATATGGAAGAAGTCGCGCTTAACGGTGATTCGTCTTCGAACGAGAGCGACGATCCGCTTTTACGCGCGTTCAATCGTAACGTGACGCATCGCGATTTCGACGAC
Organism: Pogonomyrmex barbatus; assembly: GCF_055798465.1. Lineage (NCBI taxonomy): Eukaryota > Metazoa > Arthropoda > Insecta > Hymenoptera > Formicidae > Pogonomyrmex > Pogonomyrmex barbatus. The sequence goes on along the minus strand of NW_028297111.1, from coordinate 3,150,926 downwards.
GATCGTTGCGAGTTGATTATCGAGAGTGATAATAGTTTAGAGTGTTACGAGACTATCGCGCCTGGCAACGAGGAGTGTATCGCGAGAGAAAACGTTTGCTGGAACGTGGCCACGTATCACTTGCAACGGGAGATCGATACGGAGAGTTTGCGAGAGAAACTGTGGATCGAAACGTTGCTTGTTCTGAGCGACAGAGCGATGATCTACGAGAGAACAGCGAGAGAGAGAAAAGTTCGAGACGTTAAATTCGTCGTTCCTACGGACGGTTGGTGTAACACTGTGTGGGAAATTGTGATATGGAGAAGAGTCGCGATCTTTTCGAACGCGCGGCGGGAGTTGAAGGGGTGTGCGCCTATCGCATTTGAGAACGGGAGTGTATCGAGTGTCTCGAGGTCTTGAGAGATAGATGTGAGAATAGAGTCGATCGGTTACCGGGACGATAAATTCTTTGGTCTCTCGAGTAGCGCAGTTGGAGGGTGCGAGATTCGCTTTGAGCTTTGAGTCGCTCGACGTTTTGGTTACTTAGATGCAGGATACGACGGTTCGAAGGGATTCGAATGGGTGGATATCGAGACGGTTTTCACGAATCGCGTACGAACAGGTGCTGTGGTAAACATCGAGTACATCGAACCCCGACGGTTTCTCGAGGACGCGAGGGCCACGGTGCTCGAGCGAGTGCGAGTCGATCTCGATATGCACGCGTGTTTAAAGATCAACACCGTGTTTCACGGGGAGTTCGTCGCGAATAATAAGAGCGCTGTTAAGAGCATTCGCACGAGAAATTGTCAGCTATTCGGTATGTCCGATCTACGAGAATAGTACGACGGAGACGTTATGAATATTGTTCTGACGTCGCTGGAGGAATTTAAGGAACGCGATAGCGGTTGGGCATTACTTCGGATATTAAATTTGATGATCGATGTGAACAAGTGTAACCCTATGCACGCTGGACGTCACTTCCTCCGAAGATAAGATATAAGAGAGCCGTGATTAACGTACGTTCAAACGACAACGCGTGTTTCGCGTGGGCGATGGCCGCTCTATATCCCGTTGATCTACACTCGGACAGACCATCGTCGTATCCTCACTATTCGTTGATATCGAACTGAATTTCGATGGTATCGATTTTCCTATGACATAACGAAACATCGCTAGATTCGAACGTCTTAACGATTTGTCTATCAATGTTTGCCATTCGAGAGAAAAGGGAAAGGAACGGTATTATGATCGTTCCTTTGTCGCTCACGGGGAACAAGAAGTCTACGCACGTAAATTTGCTCTATCTGTCGAACGAGCGGCGCGGCGATAACGTCGGTCATTTCATATGGATAAAGCACCTGTCTCGATTGTTAATTGAATCTCTTGTTATTATTAACGTCGCAAATAAACAAGCATAAGGAAAAAAAATACATATGCGATCGATAAGCGTAAGAAAGATTAGGCTCGTCGCGAGATAAATTTTGTATTAATTATAAATTATATTTTTCAGATGTCTACATTATTTTTACTTGAACGAGAAATTGGTCGCGCATAGCGTCGAGTGCGGAAGAGCGAACTGCGCCGTTATTCTTCCGAGCGAGGACGACAAGTTGCTCTCTTTTCACAATCACGACAGAAAGGAGACTACGATTCGTCGTGTATGCAGAGGAGTGCGTTTTAGAAAAGAGAGATCAAGGGGGTTCACTGGGAATCTCGACGATAGATTCATCTATTAACACCACAAGGCGTTTAGCGTGGGATATTATTTGCGTAGCACATACAACGGAATCGTATCCGCGTATAGATCTCGCTGAGGCGACGACTGCGTCTCGTGGTTCGTCGAGGAGCTGCGCGCTCTCGCGTGTCGCGTGAAGAAGGTTCTGTGCGCGAGCGTACCGATGTCGGAGCTCACGCCGAACGAGCGGAGCGCTTTTCAAAAAGCGACAAATTGTCACGTGTGCGGAAGGAGCTTATCGTACGATATTCGCGTGCGCGATCATTGTCATCTTATCGGACGGTACAGAGGACCCGCGCACGCGAGCTGCAATTTGAACTATTCAGAACGCGTTCGTTATTCCCGTTTTTTTTTCATAATCTATCCGGTTATGATGCACATTTCATTATTAAGGATATAGCGAACGCTTTCGAGGGTAGAGTCGATTTGTTACCGTTGACTAAGAAGAATTACATCGCGTTTTCAAAAATCGTCAACGATTCGGCATACAGAAAATGGAAAAATTGTGTTAAGCTATGTTTCGTGGATTCGTTTAAGTTTCTCAATACTAGTTTAGAAAAAGTAGCTTCGTATCTAGATCGGGAAAAATTGAGGATCTCGCGATTCGAATTTTCCGATCTCGTCGCGGAGGATTTCGAGTTGCTCACGCGCAAGGGCGTATTTCCGTACGAGTACATCGATAGCATTGATAAACTGTTAGTGACCGCCGATCGAAGCCTTTCACAGTTCTTTAACTAGTGAAACTGTGAGCGTTAGCGATTACGAACACGCGCGAAGGATATGGGAGCGTTTTCACGTGAGAACTCTCGGCGAATACAGCGATCTATATTTGAAAACAGATGTGCTTCTCTTGGATGTTTTTGAAAATTTTTAGGATACCTGTATGGAAAGTTACGATTTGGAGACACTCGATACACTCCCGTTCTCAAATGCGATAGGCGTACACCCCTTCAATCCCCGCGCGTTCGAAAAGATCGCGATTCTTCTCCATATCGCAACTTCCCACACAGTGTTACCCCAACCGTCCGTAGGAACGACGAATTTAACGTCTCGAACTTTTCTCTCTCTCGCTGTTCTCTCGTAGATCATCGCTCTGTCGCTCAGAACAAGCAACGTTTCGATCCATAGTTTCTCTCGCGGACTCTCCGTACCGATCTCCCGTTGCAAGTGATACGTGCCACGTTCCAGCAAATGTTTTCTCTCGCCACGATCCACTCCTCGTCGTTGCCAGGCGCGATAGTCTCGTAACACTCTAAACTATTGTCACTCTCGATAATCAACTCGCAACGATCGTCGTCGAGATCGCGATGCGTCACGTTATGATCGAACGCGCGTAAAAGCGGATCGTCGCTCTCGTTCGAAGACGAATCACCGTTAAGCGCGACTTCTTCCATATATTACGTTCCTAACAATGGAAACAACTGCCTCTCACGAGTAGATATATACTCCGAGGGTCGAAAACGCGTCAAATCGCGACAACTGCGACATTCCGAAATGACAAAACGCGCGGCATCCTACATAATCAGAACGCGCGCCTTCCCGTCGCCGCGGAAAATAGGATGCGCTAGATCCCGCGGAAAACGCCTAGATACAGAACGCGTCTAACCGCAACATCCTACAAATAGCTCTTTCCTCTTTTTACGTTCCTGATAAAATAATACAACAATGAAGTAATAAAATATTCTCCCTCGTCATTATTAACACTCCTACGACGATTCCTTCCTCGCACGACCTCCATTTCTCATACATTTCCGATACCGTTGACCATGATATCGCAAATTGAATCTCTCGTTATTATTAACTCGTACGACGATTTCCTTCTCGCGCGACTACCACCTCTCGTCTCTCATACGTTCCCGATAATATAACGTCACCCTCGGTATCGCTAATTGAAGACTTCCGGCGCGTCGCCGATCCGCCTCTCGCCCCCTCGCGATACGCAAACGAACGAGGAAAAAACTCCGTCTCTCTCGCGATTAGTCTTATTCTCATACATATTCATATATACAATCCATAGTTATATTACGATTATAGTACATAATTATATGCACGCACACTTAATTGTGCTAATTGTTGCCAACAAGCTTTCTTCTTTTTCTCTCCTCCTCGTACATGGCTGACGAAACGGTACCGCTTTTCCTCCAATACTTGCGATGAGCGCAAAAAAACATTTCGTCGTCATTGTTGTCGTTAAATACATCGTAATAGCCGCTTTCATGAAACTTCACCATACTCCTTCATATACTCCTGTCGTCTGCTAATCTCGATCGGTTTCTTCTTTTCGTAGATTACCTCCGTTAACAGATTGTATGCCATCCCTCGATAGTGATGACATACACACGCCTCTATTACCTTTTTAGGTGAAATCTCACGCTGAGGCGGAAATCGACAACCATGCCTCTTTAACTGATTAGAAATCGAAGTATATTGTCCTCTCACGACGTACTCCGTCACATTGACCGATGGATACGCCGTCACGTTTCGCAATGGAGAAGATGTTAGGTCATCCAGCGAATGGCATCAACACATCTCATCGTCATCGATCATTCGTGTCTCGCATAGCTGGCACCGATTCGCTACTTTAACGGTTCTCGCCATCGTAAACACGGCGACAAGTATCGCTCGAAAGAATCACCTTGACACGTCAAACCGCAACGTTCTACAAAACAGGACGAGCGGCACGCGTTACATCCTCATAGACGACGCCTAGACATGAAACACGCCTAAGGCGACGTAACAAATCGCAGCATCCTGCAAAACAGGACGCGCTAGACCCCGCGGAAAACGCCCAGACGTGGGAAGCGCCACGTCCCGCGGAAAATGCTAAGGCGACGTAACAAACCACGACATCCCCGCGAAACAGGACGCGCTAGATCCCCCGCGGAAAATGCTAGGGCGGCGTCGAAGACGCGCCCGAGGTTACGCGGAAGGCGCTAGACGCGCCCGGAGGGTTACGCGGAAGACGCTAGACCGCGCGGAAAACACTAGGGCGGTGTCGAAGACGCGCCCGGAGTTACCTAGACCGCGCGGAAAAAAACGCTAGGGCGGCGTCGAAGACGCGCCTGAGGGTTACGCGGAAGGCGCTAGACCGCGCGGAAAAACGCTACGGCGGCGTCGAAGACAGGAGAAACCGACCCGGGGAAATCCCGCGATCGCCTTACCGACCGAGGAGAATAAATTTATCTCGACGACCGCCAGAGGGATCCACCTTCTCTCCCCCGGTTACGAACCCCCTGAGGAAAGAAAACCATCCTTACTGACTAAGGAGGATATTCCTCCGGATATGAACTCCCTGGAGATTCTACTATCCCCCCCCCCCGTCCTTTACCCCCCTTGACGCCCCGAGGGGTTAGGGTCCCCCTTGTTTACCTACTAGATGTCTTTATTCTAGTATTATCAAAGCCAAATTGCCTTTCTGTTTTGGAATTATTTTATAATTTTTAATATTAATAGAAAGATTCTCGATATATTATAATAATGCATAATAATAAGACTAATGAGAATTTGTAAATAATGTGCAAATTATATGTTTCTTAACTACATCTTAACTACATTTATTAATAAAAAAAATTCCAAACATTTCAACTCAAGTTTGAGTCATCTTCAGTGATACAAAAATATAAGGATATAATAAGGATATAATAAGGATATAATATCCTTAATAATAAAAAGGATATAATTATCCTTAATAATAAAAATATAATGAGTTTAATCGGTGAACTCAAGCATAAAAAAATAATGATAATATGTCACTCACGTCAATTGACTAAAAGAAATTATTAATTAATAAGTAAATTTTAAATGTGAGATAATATATTTAAATCGAAATATAAAATAAAAAAGTGATATGAAATAAAAAAAGAAAGAATAATTATAAAATGATTGTTATTTACCAATACTTAGATACAAATAGATCACAATAAAAAGAAAGAAAAAAAATACCTAAGAGAGCAACATAAATCTCGTTACATTAATACAACAACGAGCGTCCGAAACCTCTAGCTCAAGATGGAAGCATATGCGATGTAAATATTCAGTACCAAACTGTGAATTTAAACTATTATTCTGTTAATCTTCTTTTAATGAAAAGCATTTCGGAAATCAATCGCTTACATAGATTACGTGCACTATCTAAAATTTTAACGTTATCCGATGTTTATGACCGCAATTTATTCCAGTTTCGGTAATTACTAAATGCATTTTAGCTTTTCTATGAATGCAATTCATTCAATCTCGTTTTTAATCTCGTTGTTTCATAATCTGTCTCACATAGCACACATCACAGTTATTACAACAGATCTTGTACATTTTTTTTTTAATATACTGGGAGAGCGTCCTTGTGAACTTTGACCAAACTTTTCAATTTATTCTAAATACTAAAAAAAGCAAGTTTAGCGTAATTATTTTATAATTATTCTTTCGTTTTTATTTTATAAACGATTTGAATGTACCATATCACATTTAAAATTTATCTAGTAATTAATAATTTCTTTTAGTCAGTTGACGTGAGAAAAAGATATTATCATTATTTTTTATGCTTGGACTCACCGATTGGACTTAGAGATCCTTATTATATCCTTATTATATTTTTATATCCTTATTATATTTTTATTGAAGATGACTAAAACTTGAGTTGAAAGAATTGGGAATTTTTTATTAATAAATGTAGTTAAGAGTAAACATATAATTTGCGCATTGTTTGCAACGCTGATTCTCATTAGCTTTATTATTATACATTATAATTCTTATTCTTATGGAAAAATCAGAATAAAGAGGATCTGTATTCAGGATATAAAGATAGAAGGATTTATCTAAAAAATTTCTATTATGTATTTCTAAGCTCAGGAATACATATTGCAATATTAAATTTTTTATTTTTTGTAATTTTTATCGTGTGTTTACTAGACAATGACTGGCATTTTATGTGGCACTATGATCTGATGACTATGAGAAAAGTTGCGAAAAGTTACATAACTAGTGAGTTCAACTCAAACTTTCATATCATATACGATTTCATATTAGCGTGATCGATATCTATAAGTGTAATATACAATGTGTTCTATAATTAGTAATTTCTCATAAGCGAAAGAGAGAAACAGCGAGTTATATTGAATTGTTTTCTACATATGATTCTACAATTTTTATAATAGTAATTTTCGTAATACCATGATTATTTATGTAAACTAAAAATTCAATAAACGATTTTTTTGAGGAAAAAAAATCTTTCTCTTTCTTATTTTCAAATGATTCTAAATTCTCTATTCTCTATTCAGTTATTATAGAATAGTTGAAATAGAGTTACTTGTTTTCTTAAAACTATTTCCCAGTCAAGAAATCGAAGAACAAGTAAGATAATTATTTCGTCTGATAATAGCAGAAGGCAAGAATTCTCCTAAACAAAAGTCTGACTCAAATTTGTGTATGTAATAAACTTAAATTAAAGTAAGAAATATATTTAAAGAAAGTAATTATTATAAAGTTGTAATTTAATATTAGAATCGACTATTTAATCTAAATCTAATTTAATCTAAATTTAATTAAACATTTAACAGCAAAATTCATATTAGTTATAACTTTCAAAAAAAAAAAAAAACGGAAAAAGATTGACAGCTTGAAAAGATCTTAACATCGCCTTTTTAAAAAATAAATATTTATGTATGATAAAAATCCTCTCACAACTATATGAACAGATATATCTAAAATATTTATTTTAAAGAAAAAGGGATTAGTAAACATATAGCCTCTAATAATTTTAGAAAGCTGACAAAAGGTTCATTTTTTTTGTTCTCTAATTACAATATTATTACTAGAAAATTCTTCTATGTGTAATATCTCCGAACAAAAGTGTTCAAGGAGTGCAAAAAAAATCTAACTTCCGATAAGACTCTTGAAAAGCGAAAAAAATTCACAATACAAACATTACCCTAATGCATTCGATGTCAAAGATTTTTTATTTATTTTTGAAGTCCAGTAAAACTATCGTATACGAGAAAACATTATGCATCTTAACCGATAGCTTAGCCGATGATAAAATCCGCGCACTCACGATTTCTAGGACAGCAGCGAGATGTTTGCGAGATGTGTGACTATAAATGGATGCTTTCTCATTTGTAAATTAAATCTTCAAACATTTCTCTATGCTCCTAATTAAAGATCTATTTTTTTAGCTGAACTTTTTATATCATTCATCTTTCCCCTTTTTTTCTCCATATTCCAAAGAAAGGAAAAGTAAATCGTATATAAGAAATTCGGATTTCATGAGCGCGAATGCTGAATTATTTCTTCGATGTACATGTACATTCATAAATTAATATCTTATTTCAAAAATTACAAAAAATGTAAAAATATAAAAATTTTTTATTTAGTATAGCCTATTCTCCCGGTACAGAAAGGTACTAATTAGAATATTTTATATGTATAATTCCACACTTGATTATCTTTATAGGCATATGTTTTTTTTCACTGTGTGTAATTCTATATCATAAGTAGGAATAGCAAAACAATTATGTAAATTTCTATATTTGATTGTTTGACTATATTTCTGTAAATATTATCAATATGAATATTATATACTTCATGAATATTATATACTTACGGACATTGTGTATTGGAAGCGTGACGATAACGACGTAAAACCTTATCAGAACAGCGACACGAAGTGAACTAAATCGCAAGCAGTAACTAAATATACACTTTCTCGTTGAGTGCTGATAAGATAGATTGTCATTTTGTTGTAAAATATTAAAGGTGTATATGCAATACAAATAGAAGCGTTACTATTCAATATTAGAAAACATATTTAATTTGTTAATTAAGTTAAAATAAATGTTGCTAAAACAAATGTATAATTAACATTTGAGTCTTTGTATTTTATTACATGTATAAAATAAAATAATCGTCAACATTTACAATATACATATAACATAGATGATATAAAATACAAGAATAGTAAACATGAAAATAAAATAATAAATTTTAATAACAAATTAAATAGCTGCAAAATAATAATAATAACGTTTATCTAATAAAATATATTATATATTTTACAAAAGAAATGGAATAATAAATTAAACTGTCAAAATTTACTTAAAATTTACTTAAAATAAAATTCTTTTAGATACAAATTAAAAGAATTACATTATTTTTTAAATTATCATAATCAATTTAAATGACTTCAAATTAGCATAATAAATTCAATTTTTCATTAGTTGGTTGCTCTTAAGTTATACAGAGATATATTTTATATTTAAATTTGTATGGATATATGAGGAAAGGGAAAATTGAAAAAACGGAGAGGAAAAGTTTCTCGTCTAAAGAGATAACAACTGCAATTATTTATAAAAATGCTCTTTATGCTTATATATTTACATGTAGATCTTTTTTCTCAACAATGTCAATAATATTAATATATTGTAATGGTAAAACCGCTATAAGTTTCCAATATGGTCGCATGCTTCTTTTTATTTAACAGATAGTACATGCTTTTCTTTATTTCTCGAAACGAGAACGGAGGCTACTCGAATGTTTACATAATAACGCCAAAGAGAATTCTGTTAATGTTAGCGGCTACTCATATAATGCTCGTTCTTTTTTATTTTGTAATAATTGTCATTTAAATGTGACGAAATCCTACGGCATACTGTACGCGCACTAAGAAAGGAGTTTTTTCTGCTTTAGCGATAACATCTTTTTTTACGTTTTGTCTTAAAAGTCTTTCATCGTTTTTCATCTTATTCCTCAAGCATACACGCGGCTTGCATGAAATGCATGAAATACACCTGATGGCACCTTGTTTAATAATACTTTACAATAAAGTTAACAATGAAAAAAAATTTTTTAATCTTAACCAATCTATATCTGAAGAATTTTACAAAAGGTATAATTTTACATGTACATACGACAATATTCTCGGAAGTTTATACACTAATTGAAGATTAAAACAAAAAAATGTCATAGACATTAGTAGCAAAATTCTAATTCGGGATTAAACAGAGTAAAATCGATATTTTTAAATAATTAATTAAGATTAAAAATATACATTCTGAAAATACATTAAATGGTAGAGCGTTTTTATTTGTATTTTTCATGCCGTATATATATTTTCTAAGACGATAAATTAATTAATTATTGTATTAAGTATATTAAAAATTATTGAACCAGATAAAGTTTTAGAGAAATAGGCAAGAAACGATTACAACTAACCTGGTTCCTTTCACTCTGATAACTATATTTAGTCACTGTTATTCGGCGATTTAACTAATTGCTGCATTCGTTAACTCGCATATATAATTTTCTTCCGACAATCATAGCGATACGATCTTGCTGACGATGAACCGGAGAAAGCCGTCGACGAGAGATGCGGGCAGCGACCGCTTGCAAGATAAATGCATTATGTATGTAATAAAATTCATAAATACGCAAAACGAGACTTTTCTGTACTTTGCTGTACCTGATCATCGTATCCCGATCAAATTTGATACACCGTGCGAAGTCGGTGCCAGCCCGATTGCATCCGGCAAGAATATACGTCCCTTAATTAGTCGATTACAAATATTAATTAGTCAATTTCATTCTTTCTTTTAATCGTCCCACATTTTATTATCTATCGCATTTTCCTTCATAGTTAACAATTATTTTGCTTTTCTTTCTTCCTTTGGCTCCAAAATACACTATGCAAAAATGCAGCGCACGGCCGATGGCCATTTGGTAACGCGTATGTACGTATATACGATCATATTCATATTCATATGTATTTCGCATGATTTTTTTATATCAATGTAACCAGCTACCAAAGAATTACGGATATGTACAATTAATAGGGATATGCCCGGTAACGCAATAAATCCACCTTAAACGATATACAATTCGTATCACATTTCAGGATAAAAGATATTTATAATTTTGTATATCGCATATTTTGATATACGTTCAATATAGATTTTATATATATATATAAAATCCGAATCTCTCTCTTCAAATTTTCTTTTGTATTACGTGGCACATAAAACTTCAAATAGAATTCTGTCCTAAATTTTGACACGAATTATAGATCATTTAAAGTGAGCTTCGGCATTCATTTGGCTTCTCGTCCGATTTTCTCGAGAATAATCTTCCGTTCGGTAATCCGTTGTTCTGCCCATCTCTCATTCTTCGCGCTTCTTCTTTTCTTCCTCTTTCTTCGTCCAGTCCGATTCGTGTTCTCAACCGACGACGAAGAAAACAAAGAGTCTTAATACTGATAACGTTTATGTTTAGGATTGGCTCCTGGGAGCTTCCTCGGTAGTGTCTTAATCAGAGTGGTCCCAAAATATTAAGAAGTAATCGTTTCGCGTGTGCGCGCCGCTCTTAATGCGATAGTCACCTTTTAAACGTACTTAATACATTTTTTTTTGACTCATTCTTGAAAAGGAAGGGGATGACAGAATTGAAAATATTGTCGAGCATGGATGTTGTTGGACACATATAGGACATCATAAGATATAACAACATTGCGTTTATATTGCATTTCCTATATATGATGCTATAAGTATATTTACGCTTTTATTTTCTTCTTTATTTATATTTTACACAAAAAAAATAAATAATTAGTAGATAATATTAAATATTCAATATTCAAAATCAGTTTTGTCCAACAGTAAAAAAATAATACTGACACATAAACAATATAACAATTGTCAATAAATATTTTATGCGTGTCAATGGTGATAATTAATAAAATTGTTAATTAAAATTATTAAACTAAATAATGTAACGTAGACGCACTTGTTGTATCACTCCTCTTATCTGTGATTTTCGAGTTTGAATAAAGATAAAAAAATTCATATAATTTATATAAAAAAAACTAGGCAACTTATATAATCTATATAATTCATAACAGAATATTGAAATTTGTAATATCGAAGGTATTCGAAACAAAGTCAAGTTATTAGGTGAATTTATGATCATGATTTTTCTTTACTAAGAGGACTGTGTAAAATCGTAATTTTTTCCATACAATGTCCACGCTTTTGGAGGCGAATTTGTTGGTAATTGCACATCCTTCATTATAATGTCTAGCGGCGGCACAACAACGAAGGTTACAACGGTTGCAATTGAGATGAAACGCTCGATAGACACTGTCCTTTTATCATCGATAATTCTCTTGATAAGGGGGTTTAGTCAGAGATCCAAGGAATGTCGAACATTAATTATTAATTACAATAATTAATTAACAATTATTAGTAGCCATTGTTTGTTACTGCTATGTACATAATGTTCTTTGAAGATGCTGCTATATATTAGGTAAATACCGTTGCAGTCAAGTACTTTGATCTAGTTCTTGCTTATCATTTAGTATAAATTATACGCGATAATGAGAGAGTACGAGTGATGCTTGTTGTACTTATCAAGTTGCGTGATTTCGAGATTTGTTAATCTTCCGTTGTTAATATTTATAAAAAAGTTTAATGTATTCCATGCCCTTGTAAGATGATCGGAAAACGGAAAACAGAAAAAAGGACAGGAAAAAGAAAGAGAGAAAGAGAAAGAAAACGTTTTTATGATATTTTTCAAAAAAAAGAACAAATTAACAGTATATATATATATATATATATATACTGTTAATTTGTTCTTTTATATTTTCCAAAGAATTATACTCTATATATCTCCTTTATATTTTCCAAAGAATTATACTCTAAAGAAACTAATTTTTTTTATTTTAAAAGTCATATTTCTTCTCGTATAACGTCATCGTCTGATCAATAGCAAAATCGAGTTGTTTGATATTTTTTAATATCGCGATATTTTGGATATTTTACTGTTCTGATCATTTATCTTATTATCCAATTCCAAGATTTACTGTAATTTGTAACTTTTACGAGCATTCATGACGCTTGTATTGTATTTACTTCCGACAAAATGAAATCTTTTGATCCTCTCACGCTCTTATTTCGGTTTAAGGTCGCACTTCGACAGGATCGTCGATATCGAAAATGTTTCATGAGATCAGGATTAGATTCTGATTATAATAAATGGATCACAAGCTTACAAGTGGCTTCTCCGAGCGGCGAAGATCGATGATATCGACGTCGCCCTTGATTGCCACTATGACTTCCAGCTCATCAGTTTTCTGAATGAGATCTTCTTTAAATGAAAAGCAGCGTTTAATATGTCAGATTCATGCGTATCTTTCCCATCAGAATGAACTTCTCGTCTACGTCCCGACATCATCAGCCGATGTCTCAGAAGTGGGATCTGATAATGCTTCCGAAACGGGTACCTTCTCCTTGCTAGATCCTGGCAGAGACACTGATCTGCCCACAGAAAATCCCTTGCTGAGTCGATCAAGAGTTGCGGGCAATAAATTTCGTCTGGGCCTGTTCTCTTTCTCTAAGGATAAATCTAGGGTCTTCCAAAAAGCTTGCGTGGTGTAAACATTCTCTTCATCGCTCAACACCCTTAGTTGACGATTTCCGCTCCCGACGACACCCGCTCCACCCCATTCCAACTCCTCGACCAAAGCAAATTTAAATGGATTTTCCATTCTTCTGGCTTTTATCAGAGCTTGCGCCAGCACGTCCTGCGCTGAGCTACTTATCGGTACGCGTAAAATCGCATAAGGGATTTCCGGCGAGACGTTATAAATACAGACCAGAAAAGTATCTACTTCATCCCATATATGGGTAGATTGGTCCCTCGTGTTGGAATCATTGAGTTTCGAGTGGCCGGCCGTGCTTCTGATAGAAGCGAGCCATGCTCTACTGCTTGGATCGTCGCCCACTCGTTTTAACAGGAAACGTCCTTGTCCTTTCCATAAAGCCTGTGCCTGAAGAGGATGTTCCGTAGGATTCAACACACGTTGAGTTGGCAGTTCTTCCTTATCTCTTTTCTCCCATCCACGGGACACTTCCTCTACTAGGATGTACTCGTCCACGTGATCCGGCGAAATTCCGGCCTTCTGCAATGCTTGCAGCATCACTTCTTGCGTAGTACTCTCCTGAGTCACTTTCAGGATGGTATATGGTTCATCTGGTATCACATGGTAAACCATCAGGAAGAACATTCGTCTCTTCAGAGTGACGCCACCCAAAGATCCAAGATCGACGGTACTTAATTTCTCAGGTTCCTTGCTTGATGAGAGACGCTTAGATGACTCTTTGTGATCGCGGCAACACGTGTTATAATCCAAGCTCTCTTCTTCCAACCGAGAATAGATAAAAAGCGTGGAAAGAGCTAGTGGCTTGTTCTTGCAGGGTCGTAATCGTACGTGTCGATAGGTCGTAGACACTTTAGTGGTATTACGCATTGCGCGATTACATGATGAGAGCTCGCTTCGATGACACCGAAACGCAGAAAGGCGAGATCCTTGAACATAACTTGAAAGCAGAATTTTTCGTTCCAAATGGGATTCAGTGCATTATTCTGGATCACTTTTGTTTTGTGCTTTGCGCAGTCGATCGGTATACCGACCAATTCAACCTCGACGTACGTACTGGTGACGAAGTTTGTAACCGAAACGTATTGTCCTGAGACTATTGACAGACTCAAATGCGCAGAGTGCAATCCGTCGAATTCTTTATCCCAAGGATTGAACCGTCTGTCAAAACATTTGATTGTTCAAGAAATTTGTTTGAAATAATATACAATAATTTAGAAATAACTCTCTATTTTATTTTTTTTCCAAGATAAAGACATCTTTTCATAGTAAAGATAAATTTTTATAATATAAAATGGATAAAAAAGATTTAAGGATAGTTGTAATTTATAAACTAAATACACTCTCTCTTAAAATACACATATCATGTTCTTATTGTCGCATAATTAGGAAATTGGTGAAACATATGGCAAAATGTGAATTTACCTGTACATCATGTGTCCTTTGTCCCACATTACCGAAGGTTTCTTAACGTAACCGCATTGACCACTTTGCTCGAACATGGCTGCATTCAGATTTAATCCCGCGTCATCGGTCTGATAATTTAATGCGTCCATTTGGATTCCGAAAGCTCAAAATATTACAGGATTAAAATTTGTAGAATCAATACGCATCCCCGCGGGATACGTTCGAATGAGTTGAGTCTCTGCATGAGCCAATACGCCCAACGGTTGCTTCCTACAAATCTTCTTCGCCGTGCTCTCATTCAGAGACGAACATTGGAAGCAGGCCGGCATTCCGCGAGTAGATCTATAACGTAAATGCAGAAAAATACATTTGTCTTTTGTATTTACAGAATTAAACATTTCTAATTATAATATGTAATAATTTTGAAAATGGAAACGTAAAACGTCGCAAGAGCAACATTAAGTGATCTAAGAAAACGTAATGACAAATAATAGTTTAAAAGTATGTATATGAAAATAAAGAAAATATTTTGCAATGTAAAACTGACCTAAAAATATTATCGATGTTGCTACCGCCGCTCGCGATTGAGGCGGATGTCGAGAGTGATTGTGGCGATCCGGATGAAGAAGCTACGCTACTAGGTCCTATACCAGCGATGCTGTGCCTTTGAACTGGCCCCGTATGTGATTGATGACGTATTTTTCCCATGACGACTGTTGTGGTATTCAGTCCGCGGAATTTAATTGCTTGCAAATAAATGACTAAATCCGATAATTCTTTGGCTCTTTGACTGCTCTGTTTCTGTGATTTATCATCCACTCCTGAGTCCGATTTCAAACGACCATGCGGTACTTGATTGCCACCTTGGTATCTCTCATAGCTTGAAATCAAGTTATCTGTAAATTACACGTCAAGTGATTCGCTTCAATGAGATTGTAATTGCTAATGATTATTATATTTCTTGTAGAACAAGTAGAAAAAAGAAAAATTGGATTTACCATTGTAACTCAAAGAACGGAAATAGGATAAAACAATATATAGTATTCCAGCATATTTAATTTAAACCTTGGTTTCAAAAAAATTGAAAATTTATTAACAGCAAACTTCGATATCTTTTTGGAAAAGAATTAATCTAATTAGTATTATAGACTAGTAGCGTTTTCGACTGCAGTGATTTATAATCGTCGTTTCGATACAATTAATGATCACCGTATGCTTTGGCTTACTATAGTTGTAATTAAACTGATTAAAACATATTTGAATAATTAGATGCTTAATACTTCAGAAAGATATATTAGAGACATAATTATATAGAAATTATTTCATAGTGACTCTATTAATAATTTAATATTTTTTATGCTCTTTTTACACTTTTAATTGAATTGAATTTGAGTTTATGACACATACGCAATTTAATCGATTTTAGATCGATTCAAATTATTATAAAACATTTCCAAAACACTAAAAATTTTCCAAGCACGCTTTAATATCAATAATATATTATTTTTACCATCAATGTTATCATCTTCATCATCGTCCTCTTCATCATCTTCATCTTCGCTGAAATATTCAACAACCGATGTGCTGCTCACGTCGGTTCGCATTTGCTTCATGGAGGATGCGCGATCCGACATGAGCATTTTTCCACGATGACTGAGTGGCGTGTGTGATAAGGGACCAGCAGGATCAACTACCAGTTTCTTATTTTTTATCAAGATTCGATAACGCAGCTGTGAAGGCGAAGGCAGTTGGGGATCATCACTAAAGTCGGACTCGAAGAGAAACTTCGTTACCAATTTTTCACCAAAAACAGACTGAAACAGAGAAGTTGTTTGATTGTAATTTGATGTATGTATAATAAGTAATTATAAAAAAAATAATTTGCTAGACAATTAATTTGACCTTTTTACCTGAAAGATCTGAGCCATGCGAGCTTGCTGACTTGGCGAACAGTGGTTCTCAATGGAAAGGATTACGGGATAAGGGGAGATAACAAAAGCGCTTCGATCAATCGCTTCCACGACCGAGCGGAATGGTATTTTGGTAGTGAAAGTATGGCCGTGATAAATCAACGGGGATCCATCATCACCATCCCAACAATCGAGTTCCACGCAGCGATAACCAGTTAAGAGAACCTGGAGGTTGTTATGTTGTTATCATGCCATTAGATTTTATTCGAATTAAACACGACTTTAAAGGAAAATTTATATTACTCATTTTGTAAAGTAAAAGAATGAATTTTTTAAACTTATACATTTTTTATATTTAGAATATATGTGTAAGAAAAGAATTACTTAATAATTTATTTTATATCTCATTAAGTAATAAGAGAGATTATTAATGAATAACAAGCATCAAGTTCAAAATTAATCACGACAAAGCAAACTATGATGTCATAATAAGAATGTTTCATGTCCTGATTTTACAAACTTTATTCATTACATGAATTTATTTTCGAAAGTCATAGCCCACCTGCGAATATAGTTGCACAGAGGACTCTCCTTTGAGCTGATGCCCAGTCAAATATGTGTTGTGAGAGCTGGCAATGTAATATTGCGATAGAGGCTGCTGCATCTCGGTTTCGGACGGTGTCGCATACTCGTTTGGAAAGGCATAATTGTCCTTGTCCATCATATACCGCGCAAAACCCTCGAAAGACAAACACCACTGTGCGAAGTGCCGGGTCTGGTTCGTGCCTCTGAAATGAGAGTAAACGGGTCCGCTTGATTGTATTACGTCGGATCGTACATTCATACGCGCGTAGCGCATCGCGATTGCAGTCGTATGAGCATACGGAGAAGTTGGGTCTTCTATTTCCAGATAAGGCAAATTGAAATCACGAGTTCGGTATAACGCAATGAAAGGAAGGATTGTTTATCGTCTTCAACACAAAAGCAGTTTATTCTAGCAGTTCATTCAAGATTGAACGCATCAACATATCAACCGTATACGACGGTCTAGCGTGCAAAATATATTAGGGGATATTAATCTCCTGTATTACGTGAAAAAAAATTGTCAGAGAAAAATGAAGCGGTTAATCAAACACACATTTTCTCGCTCGCTGATCTCTGACTTCATAAACATTTACCTTGACCAATGCCTTGATCTCCTCGTCGCTCAACTTTTCCTGCTGCCGGGATTCCAAGAATTTCGTGAATGTCGCCAAAGTGATGACTTGAGATTTCGATGTGTCCACGCCGGAACAATTATTGACTATACTTGCCGCTGCGATGGCATCGAAGATCTGTTTCTTTTGCAAGTTACTGCCCGTCTTATATTCGTGACAGTCAATAGAATTGTTTCTCGTCAACAAACCTACCGTATTTGAATATTGATTTTATGTTTTAAACAATGTTTTAAACAATACTTGAAAACAATTATTTATATATAAATTGATATAATTATGATATATTATTACAGTTTTATTTTCAACAATATAGAAAAATATATTTGAATTATCAAAATTTGATAATTCAAATACATTTTGAATCTTTTTTTCTTTTCATTTCCAATTTATTCAAAATTATTATTTTTAATGTTGAGTTTTCAGTCATATATTTATATTTAAGATAAACTTATCGCATTTTTGTTAACATAATTAAACATAGGGCTTGTCTATACTAAAATTTACTAAAATAAAATTTAATGATTACATTAAGTCTATTTTATCGGCCTACCGATTCATTGTGGAGTGGCATCGCTAGTCTGTCTGAGCACCACCGGTCGAATATTAAAGTCTCTTAACGATCCATCACTTTGGCTACGACACGTAATCGCTAATTGACCAAACAAATCACGCAAATCTTTCCTGGCTCGTAAGCTGAACGATCGAAAAAGTGCGATAAATTCCACAAAGTTCAATTGCATCTCGTACATGATCGAAGTAGTGCGCGCTTTCACCTGCCAAGGGGCTTCCAAGCCTCCCGGTATTCCATCGGATCCGTTCTTATCTTTTTCCCTGGCGACACACAGCAAACTACGCGAACGTTATTGCAAGAATAAAAAGAAAATTGACCAATCGTAAAAATAATTTTTTCATGTGAGATTTCTTCGAATCTTTCAAATTGAAATTTTCTTTTTTTTTTCTTTTTTTCTTATTTTAGAAATATACTTTTAAGATTTTAAGGTCTTCAAAATATATTACTGAAAAGAGAATTTCTTTTTGCTCTTTAAAAAAAGAAAATTATAAAGATTGCTTATTGTTTTGCATGAGAAAATTCTCTTAAATTTCTGATTTATATTTAAATAATATTTATAATTACGATAATTACAAAATTTTTTATTTTCGATCTAAATATAAATATTCTGAAAATCAAGAAGAAGAAAGAGAGTAAATGAGAGAAATATGTACCTTTGAAATGCGGAGTAAGGCAAGTTGGAAGTGAAACGTCATCGGAACCGGGCGGGCTACGTGGCGGGATTCGGTCACGACTTGCTCTCGGCGACGCTGGTAGGATTCTCGTTAAGGACTCTCTGCTTCCCGCGATATGATGTAAAAGTGTTGCACATAATCCTCCATCCGAAGAGGAGGAATCGTACTGTTTTATACTCAAATCCTAAATTAAACATCAAGATTAACTTTAAGTTATATTTACTGAAAATGATTGTACGTGAGGTGCGATTTTTCTTTTCTTTATTCGCAACTATATTTGTTCTAAGTCTAATCTTTATTGTAATTTTTATTGTAAAAGATACGAGATAAGCCTCGTGCGAACCTTAGTTAAAGCATGAATGTTGCCAATTGATTTTGTCTTTTTGCCTTTAACATTTCATCTTCGTAGAGTGCTACTGCTCGTTGGTGACAGCGTGCCGATACTTTCTGTCATAGACCAGTCACGATCGCCAAAAACGCGAATAACATCGGCTGTCGTCGGCTGTTCCAAACCTTCCGTCGGCTGTTCCAAATAGGAAAAGTACAATTGAAGATATTTTTCTTTCAACCAGCGTGATCTACGATCTGTTAACTGTTGTTGACGTTTGAGGCCTCGCAATATCCAGCACAATCCCATATACCATATTCTGAAAATGAAGCAACGTACATAAATTACATAATCTATATATCTCAACGGTACGTAATTTAGCAATAAATCATAAATTAGAAGGAATTGTTAGCATCGCGTAAAATATATACGGAATGTTTGTTATTATTTTGTTATTAATATACCACTGCTCGTAATAATATATTATGAACATATTAATATATTATTAATGATATGTTATCCAATCCAATCCTTTAGGAAGTATATCAATGAATTTACGCAGTAATTTTTTTACAAATGCTTTAAAATGTACGGCACAAATAACACACAAAAGTATAATTAATAAATTGAAAAGAAATATCCGTGAAATAATCTTGGATATGTAAACTGAGATTTTTCTTTATTTTTCCAAAAAATGAAATTAAAGAAACACACGTATGTAATATTCTCAATTTTGCATATACATATAAATTAAAAATAAATTTTAATTTTTAAATCGAATTGTGCATGACATGAAATATTGCAAATATTGCTTGAATCACATTTTTTTACATTAATGACTGTATAGTGATAATTAATACGTACTTGCTAAGAGCGGGAGGACAAAGTAGGAAGATCAGTCGATTATCCGGAAGATTGAAGCCATACATGAGGCTGATGCAGCAGTCGGAGCCAGGTAGGCCATATCTCTTGCAGATGCTCCTGAGATCAGCCTCTCGATCGCGGTCGCAACAGCCAATCATTATCTCCTTCACCGATCCCACATCAAGATATCCCTCTTCTAAAGTGACAGAAGCGCAGTCAGCCTGCTGCTGCATATATCTGCCAACTAAGCCCGCTGATATCGCGTCCTCCGGATTCGCGCTCAGCGAAAACTCTGTGAAAGCGGTACCACCAACTTGCGCCGTTTTCAGGAGACTCCAGGGTGGCTTTTCCCACACGAAGGTGCTACAGGCGCGATCGACACGCGCAAATACCAATGCTGTCTTCGAGGTACCACTCTCACAGTCCCAATGCACTAAAGTCGTGCCATGATGCAGCATCTAAAACACAATTTTTAGAAAATATAAGTAATCGTGTATATAATTTTTTAAATTAATTTTTCAATTTTCGAGTTTTATATTATATTAAAAAAAATTATAAAACCCAAATTTTTTAAAAAGAGGGCAGAAAAAAATTTCGCTTTAAATAAAAAAAATTACTCTAAAGCAATTTAACTTTAATTTTGCCAAAATTTTATTTTCAGTTTTAGTATAGTTAATTTTTTCAACTTAATTATATTTTGTTGCTACACACATACGTGCGTGCGCGCACACACGCGGAATATCTTACGTATTATTTTTGATTTTGGATAAGATTCTAGCATCTTTACGTATCATATTTAGTTTTTGCAATTATTATACCTTTAAATATATTAATAACTTAATAACTAAATGCGTCATTAAATTTCTATCAAAATCTTTTTGCTTTTTGAAAAAACTTTTACTTTTTTATATAAAGATTATCATTTAATATAAATATAATGTATATTTTCAATTGAGATTGTGTTATAATATAACATATAAATATATTACATATAAGCTTTTGGCATTTTGCATTGCATATAATATGCATTTCGTCGCTAATTAATAGAAATGATATTGTGTAAACACAATATTAAAAATATTAATGTATAAAGTATAATTCATATAATTCCGATTTTGCTCAAAATACTGCTCTGCCGATCTACAGTAGTTACAACAATCGTGTTATCCTGATAATATCATTGTTTGAAAAGAAAACAGAGTAGATATTGTTGTAAATATAAATATATTAATTTCGCACACGCAGAAGGCATTTTCGCTACTACGAGGTCATTTTCGCAATTGCGCCGCACTAAGTACTCTATGCTTCCACAAAGTACTAGACTCCGTGAGTGCATTTATAACACTGATGGGACTCGTAATGCACTTATAATGGCGTTTACGTGGTCGTCTCTAAGCGCAATGTACAGACAGATATTTATTGCGCGTACGCTCGCATATGTACGAATTTGCGTATTTGACTCGAGTTATTTATCGATGACACAAGGACAAAAGAGAGAGGTAGTTATTCGAATCCATAATTTTTCACGAAATGTACAATTTCGCGAAGAACATATGTATATTAATATCGAAATACCGAGTATTGAAATAATAATGTGAGTTTAATATTCTAGAACGTATTTCATATGCAAATGTCGCATTTCCGCATTGTCGAGTATAGAGATAGAAATTAATTTTGTACGTTGACACAAGGATAACTTCAATTCACCTTCAATTAGTTTCCATTATTCACTAGTATTAGAGCGAGATCAAATGAAGAACAGGAATTTAATTAATTTATTTACATCAACATTTATTTACATCGGAATGTTAATACGGTTGTCATCTATTTTTCTATTTTTATAGCCACGTCCAAATCCACGTCGTTGAGGTTTCTCACGTTCGAACACCCGACATACTATCCATTCCATTAAAAAATATCATTTTCATTTTATCGCCAGAAAACTGCAGTTTTTATGACGGCTTGTTCAACAGTGCTAATTTCATCGCATTTCGAAGTTCAACGTCTGTCATTTAATTTTTATGATACTTTCAATACGACGAGAATTTATTACTGACTGAATATAGACTCAAAATGAAGTAAAATTTTCGTTAAGAAATATAAAGACACTTTAAATTATAAATATATAATAAAATCTTATGTTAATTAAATTTATTTTAATTATATTTAAATGACTTTTATTAATATTAATAACACATTAATTACATTAATCCAATTAAAAAATTAGAAAGAAATGTTTAATTGAAAATGATAAAAAGTTAAAGATTGAATTTTTTAAAATAAAGAAAGACAGTTTTAAATTAAACATTTTTCTCTAAATTTTTAATTAATGTAATTGTTCGAATTAATGTAATTAATACGTTATTAATATTAATAAGCTCATTTAAATATAATGAAACATAAAATTTCATATATATACGTAAGTGTATAGTCAAATAAATAAATAAATAAATAAATATTGATAGATTATCAGTAAATCAGACATTTATTGGTAGATTATTGGTAGATCCCGAATAATTATTTCTTTATAAGAAATTACCTCCGTAAAGATATCAAAATAGAGAAGAAGTCGTATAGTTTTTCTAAAAATTCTTCTGAAATAAATATATTTCTCACTTGACATACTAGTCATTGCGTGTCATCGCGTGTTATGTATCCTTCGAGAACGTTCTGTGGCGGCAAAGAAAAATTCATGATGTATCGATCGCGACGGAATTTCATGACGGGAGGCTAACGAATTTTATTCGTTATAAACCATTTTTTTTCGACAAATACATCGTGTCCCATTTTTTCTCTTGCCACTCAAGTAACGCTGACAATTGGTGGCTCGAAAAGGATGACCTGGTTTTGCGTGCTGCATTACAACTTTTTTTCCCATCGGTCCTCTTGATTCGTTTGCCGCAGAGAGAGAGAGAGAGAGAGAGAGAGAGAGAGAGAGAGAGAGAGAGAGAGAGAGAGAGAGAGAGAGAGAGAGAGAGAGAGAGAGAGAGAGAGAGAGAGAGAGAGAGAGAAAAGATGGTCTTGATTTCCACGGAAAATCTCGAAAGAATGCAGCATCGTCTCCGACAACAGCAGCAAACGGAAATAGGCATCAGGGAAAATTCCATGAGGCACAATTCGGAAACGATATATGGAGAAAATTTTAATTCTGTACAAACACGCGGAACGACTTTGTCACTGCTCGATTCCGATATGAGCAAAATTCTTAATTCTCCCACTCCGCGCGATGTAAGTGAGACATGGAAATTGTATAAAGAAGTACTTTGCAGATATCTCCATTTTGATAAAGCGCAAAAGGAAGATTCGACGCGTAACGCAGCCGATGAGAACAATTCAGATGCGTAGGAGGGGGATATGATGGAACCAGCACGCGAATCACAACCATTGAGCAAACTTTCGCATCTTGATAGGCAAGTAAGTAATATACTACGAGGCGAGTCTCTGCGTAAGCGCGAACGGCAAAGCGTCGAAAACATATTAGAAAAGGTGCCGAAAAGTTTTCGCGCCAAGGGGCGTTTACTTTTGAAACATTTGATCCATAAAGCAGTACCCGCGAGAATTACTTGAGACGAGGAAGGAATCGTGACTATCGATGGTGACGTTATAAAAGATTCGAATATCGCGGAACTGATAAACAACGCGATGCGAGAGAGAAAAACCGTGAAAGCAATAGGAAGAGGTCAGTTTGCGCGATTACTACGTATGAAAAACATCACGGCTGTACTCGTAGGAAATAAGGAATTGTTAGCAATCACATTTGTCAAGATATTATCATCACCACAAGCGAGTTCCACTCCGAAAATACCGAGAAAACTTTCTACGTCAACGCCGGCGACGTCGAGGGCGACGACGCGGAAAAGAATACGACGCACGAGAAAGAGATAAAAACGCCGAAAGACCGAAGAAGAAGAGCGAGCGCATTGTTTCTTTCGCCGCGTTTTCATAAAGACGATATCCCTACAACCTTCGCAAAAGGCAAGAAAGAGACGCTTACTCGATTGGAGTGAATTGAAATGACCAGGCTTGAAAATTTGTATTACGATCCAGCGCACTATGCGGGGTATTCGGCATCGGATAACTTGTCGCGTGCTGCTAAACCGAATTTCTCTCGTAAAGAAGTAGCTCGCTGGCTCCAAGCGCAAGACACGCTGCACCGTCCGTCGAGACAAAAATTTCCGCGATTGCGTTACAACGTAACGAATATCGACGATCTGTGGGAGGCCGATTTGATCGAACTCCGTAATTTCAAAAGTTACAATGACGGATTTTCTTATCTTCTCGTGATTATCGACGTACTTAGTAAATTTGTCTGGGTAGAACCGGGATAAAACGAGCAATTGCGTGACAAGCGCATTCCAAAATATTCTCTCGAGAAGCGATGGTCGAGTACCCGTGTACTTGCAAACCGACAAGGGTAAAGAATTTATCACGCGACCGATGCAAGATTTTTTAAAAGAAAGAGGCATACGTTATCGAGTAACTCGCAATCCGAACGTCAAAGCCGCCGTCGTTGAACGCTTCAATAGAACGTTAAAGGAGTGAATGTGACGCTATTTTACACATAAAAATACGCGGCGTTACATCGAAGTGTTGCAAGACATCGTGCGCGCTTACAATCACACTCATCATTCGTCCATCAGGATGCAACCGGCGATCGTTACGAGAGAAAATGCTCGCATCGCACGCGAAAATATGGAGCGGCGTAGAGGCGCGAGAGAGAAGGCGGCGTCGAAAGTAGTAGAACAAAAGGCTAAATTCGATGTTAACGATCTCGTTCGTGTCAGTAGAGCAAAAGCCACTTTCGAGAAAGGATATGAAACGCAGTGGAGCGAGGAAATATTTCGAGTTTGTCGCGTTCTTCATTGGCGAAGACCCCGCGTGTACGAATTGTGCGACTTATCGGGTGAACACATCGATGGGATTTTTTATGAACAAGAATTAGCACGGATCAGTAAAAATTGGGGGAGGAAGAGTTTATCGTCGAGCGCGTGATAAAAAGCAGAGGACGCGGTGCTAATAAACAGCTGCTAATTAGCTGGAAAGGATATCCCAGTAAATTCGACAGTTGGATTCCCGCTTCGAGTTTAACTTTTCTCCAAGATGGAGGAGGAGCAATTTTTTATGGTTCTTCCGAGCGATAGCAGTAAGAAGTATTTCCCGGGAAATACATGCTTTCTTTCACCACTCAATTACCTCACGGCGTATATTTATTCGGGGAATGGGAAGTCGCGCTTAGCGAAATTCAATTTCCCGCCAGTCTTTTTCACATACGTCGAAATGATAATAAGATTAGATTTGTTGATTTGAAGAGCGTAAAAAATGAGAAAAATGATGATAAGTTTACGGTGAAAGAATTGCACTTATAGACAGGGGTTTATGAAAATACAGAGGATCTTATCTACGCGATTAATAAAGAGTGCAGACGCAGCGATTCGCATTTTACTTTCGAACTACGAAAAGGCTCAGGTGGTAATGTCCGTATAAGCACCGATTGTGACGACAACTGTACTCTCGTTCATTATATAAATCTGCCAGCTAATATTTTTCAAATATTGAAGATCAACATCGATGATAGCGGTACAATTTACCGTCACAAGTTATCCAATTCCAACGAATTAACGCCGTTTTTGAAACTCGGTTATACCATCGGTAGTGAACGCACTGTGTCTTTCTGGACTGCAGAACCCTGTAGTCTATGGCACGGTATCCCTGATAAAATGTACGTTTATTGCGACATTTGCGAGTCTTACATAACTGGCGATACGCAGAGTTCGCTTCTTCGAATCGTTCCAACTGAAATACCCGGATGTAATTACACGTACGGGTCGAATTTAGTAAAATATTTCTCCACTTTGCAATATACCCCATTGCGTCAAACGAAATTTCATAAAATTGAAATAGATATAAAAGATCACCGTGGAGAAAAAATACCATTCGTATCCGGAACGCTGATAGCAACATTACACTTTAGACGCGCCCATTAATTACCATTCACGGTGGAAAGTCTATGAAAGAGAAAAAACTAAACCTCCATGGAATACGACGAGTATTATGAAATGCAAAACGGTGGGGGCAGGGGAGGCGGAATTCCACGAATTTTCGTCAGTTCAGCCTATCAGCGCGGTCATGGGATCGGTAGTTTCCTCGGAGGATTATTTAGAAGAGTACTTCCTTATCTAAGCAGGGGAATGCGCGCAGTCGGGAAAGAATCTTTACGCGCCGGAATTGGCGTGATAGAGGATGTTGAAAACAACACTCTGTTTAGGGAAGTAGTCAAAACGCGGCTCAAGGAATCGGACGGAAATCTTAAGAGAAAAGCCAAAGAAAATATAAGTAACTTGATGAAGGGTTCGGGATATAAAACATCCGCGAAAATACGACCGGGTCAGTTTCCCTTCGGAGGGCACGACGCATGCACCGCTAAATCCGGGAGAAGCACGGTTCGTAAACGCAGACAAGCCGGTAAAAAAAAGAAATCTTCGAAAGTCGGCGTGAAAAAAACGATTAAAAAAAAATCATCGAAGAGGAAAGCGGGCAAAATTAAAAAGGCAACGAAACATCGACGAAATAGCGGGAAAAAGCGCACTGTATCCGATATATTCGCTTAACCGACGCACTTCGTAAATTTGAGAGATATGTCCTTTCTTCATACCCACTCGAGTGAGTGTTTAAAGAGCGAGCTCAAGTTTTTCAGTTTACCTCCTCAAATCAGTATCGAGAATTCGTAATGGGTTTATTACAAACTGGTAACCTCGCTCGCGGACGACGCGCCTATAGAATTCATCGTACCCAAACACGGAGAAGATTATCTAGATCTCACGTATATCATGCTAAGCCTTCGCGTACGAGTGGAAAGTTTACCCAGTCCTGGAAGTGCTGTCCATCGACAGCAGGAGGAGGAGGAGGAGGAGGAGGAGGAGCAGGAGGAAACAAAGTAGGCCCTGTGAATGATCTACTACATTCGATGTTCAACCAGATCGACATGCACTTCAATCAAAAACTCGTATCCCCCCCCAAATAACGCCTACGCGTACCGCGCGTACATCGAAGCATTGTTAAATTATTCTTCACCGGCAAAAATCCCATCTGACTTCCTGTCTATGGGACACGGACGAACCCGGTTATATGGACGCGCTATTAGAATCGGACAGCCCCAATCAAGCTCTCATGAGACGCGCCCGATACATCCAAGGAGAACATTCGATAAATCTAATAGGTCATCTTCATTGCGACGTTTTTAATCAGGATAAATTTTTAATTAACGGAGTGAAGGTTAGAAAGAGAGACTCGTTCGCTTGAGAGATGCGTTTTGCCTCATAGAAAGCAACTCAACATCGAAAATACGCATTCTAGATGCTAGTTTACTCATAAGAAGAGCAAAAATAAGCCCCGCAGTGTTACTCGAACATGCGAGAATGCTGAGTAAAACAACCGCCAAGTCCTCTGACGCGAGTCGAAGTTAAAACATTCACGATTCACACCGGAGTGGTAGGAGAATCGATTGATAACACGATACTCGGGCAACTTCCGAAACGAGTAATAGTCGGATTCGTCGATAACAAAGCGTTTAACGGCGACAGAAAGTTAAATCCATTTAATTTAAAAAATTACGGCATAAATTTCTTCTCGCTATATGCCGATGGCGTGCAAATTCCGAGTAGATCGCTGCAATTGAATTTCTCAAAAGACCATCCGCTCTATGTCGAGGCTTATAACACCCTCTTCTCAGGAACAGACATCCATTTTCTAAACGAGGGGAATTCTATAAGCAGAGAAGATTATGCCAAAGGTTTCATGCTTTTCGCTTTCGATCTCACTCCCGATCTATCGGCAAATTGCGCTGGACATTGGAATTTTGTTAGACATGGAAGTTTACGATTAGAGGTGCGATTTGAAAAAGCTATTACCTCAACGATTAATTGTATCGTTTACACAGAATTCGATAACGTGTTAGAGATCGATTCCTCGCGTCAAATTATCGTTTTAGCGGATGAGACATACTCGAATTTCCCCCCTCCCATCGTTATCTATTTTTCATTTCTATTTCTTCGAAAGCTTAACAAAAAGTAGCCGCAGTTTTGCTTTAGATGCGAACGTCGTTACTTCGTGCAAAATAAATTGAAAGTATATTCTACGCATCATGGATATAGTTATCGATATACAAGGTTTCCGCGACGCTGAGGGAAAGTTTATGTCGAAGGAAATAGCAGTTGTCGCCATTAACGAAGCATTCATAAGTCATTGCATTATGATGCCTCCATATCCATTTGTCGAATTACCCGAAAAATACAGACGAGAAAACAACTGGCTCTCTCGAAACTTCCATAGGATCGAGTGGTTTGACGGAACAGTCAATTCCAAATATTTCATGGCGGAACTATGTGAAATTGCACGGCAAGCGCGTTACATATACACCCGAGATCGAGAGATGATACATTATTTGGAAAATACACTCGCAAGAAACGTATATAATCTAGAAGGAATCTCTCCTGCTTTCAAAAACCTGTCGGAAGGCGAAGAGCATGAATTGCGCTGCGGTCATCACGGGTTTCAGCGAAATTCCGACAAATTTCATTACGCGTTACGCAATGCATGCAAATTGAGATACTGGATGCAATCTCAAGAAGGGAACCGCTACATAAGCAGCGCTAATTCTTTTACCATTGAAAGTTCCGATGACAGTGATACAGAAAGCGAGGTTTTTACAATAAAACGAAATTTTCCGAATCTCGTTACGTGGAGAAATAAGAGATTAGAAAAAGAACAGGCGAGCTGCGAACAAATAAAAGCCGAGAAAGAAGATCTATCGAAACTCAAGTGTGAAAAAAAGGAAACTTCTACCCTACAATCCTCGCGAGAGGATAAAAATATAACGACATCGACGAGCCAAAAAACAAGTCAAACATCATTCCACACCGCGGAAGATGAATTCGCTCGAAATCTTACGAGCGTTGCATCATCTCAGTATCGAACATGCGGGTGTGTATCCTGCCGACAGAATCCCGAGGATGTGGACGAAGTCGACGGCCATCGTCGCGAACACTGATAATCATGATCGTCCTGGATAACACTGGGTTGCTTTCTATCTAGACAAGCACGGAGAAGGCACGTATTTCGATAGCTACGGACTACCACCCCTGGATTCCAGATTCAATCTACGACTTCGACGAAACACTACTCATAAATGGAACATCACGCGATTACAGGGCACATTTTCTCAGACCTGTGGACAATATTGCTGCGTATTTCTTTATTATTTGTCTCGCGGTTATAAGCTTAAACAATTTCTCAAAATATTCAGCGAAGATTACGAAGATAATGGTAAACTAATCGTACAATTATTTCGTAAAATCTTTCTTCATGAAAAAAAGAAATGTAAAAAATCTCATGTAACATGCTGTCATATACAAACTTGTACTTTTAAGAACAATTAAACATTAAAGAAACACTATTATGGTATAATTTGTATAATGATATAACAATAAATATAATTTTTGTAACATAAATTCTTTGTCCATTTTATTTCGTTTCCCACCGATTTAAAACCAATTTTAACCACATAATTCCAAGCTAGAAATATCTAATCGTTTTTAAATATTTTTCGTTTGTTTGCCATAGAATTAAGGAACATAACCTCGCTAATGTATAACTCCAAATGTTAGAAAAATCTAGAGTTTAATCTAGAAAATTTTTTCAATCCGCGTGTTTGTCTTAGAATAAAAGCTTCGTATAACTCCGAATTCGATGTCATCGACATCAGAAATATATAGTGCGAACCTGTCCGTTCCCGTTTTCCTCCAGCCAAATACCGTACGACCTGGTAAATAATGGTTATTACACACCGAAAATCTCATGTCTTCATAACCTATATCCACTCGTAACCTATATTTCCCCCATACAAAAAATGTCAAACGAGTCGAGAAATTTATCTAAATTCACCGACTATGAGGCGCCGAGAAACCCTAAGAAAAACGGGATTCTTCATATCCCATATACAACCAGTAAATTCCACAAAAAAATTGGTTTTCTTCTCTTCGTTCCATTCCACGTGAACAAAAAATCGCATTCCATTCTTGACAAGTATATTCCTTTTACAGACCCGCCATATTTCTTTTCGCAGTCGCCATTTTGTTTTCGGACTCCGATCGGTCCCAGACGCTTTTTCACCCTTCCCCTACCTCGTCTAGCATTTCGACAACCAATCGCACACATGGGGCACTATGGGTAGAGCCAATCACGCAGCTACGGAGCCAACCAATCAGAACGCTCCCACTAATTACCTAATTATCATCTCCCATCCCCATCGACCAATCAGAACGCTCCATTTTCACGTGGCTGCCAGTTTTTGACTGTCAGGGGCCACGCCCCTGGCGCCAGTGGGAAGGTGGTGGGGGTTTGTTTTGACGCGCCATAGTGCCCGACTTACTACTGCCGTACGAAAGCTTTCTGTATGTCGAGGGAAAATTAACAAAGAACAGAGTTATCGAGGGATCTGATGTGGTGTCGGAAAATAATTTTGTCGCGTTCCTGTTCGATGAGATTCGAACTTGATGGTGTGGAGATTGATCGTAACAGAAACGTGGGCGTAACTAGCACGCTCAAACACTATGTAACGACATCATCCGACAGAAGTGTGATTCTGAGGAATGCCGGTTGGGATGCACATACTAGCGCGGATGGATATTTTAAGTTTTGCGTACCTCTCTACGCACTGTTGGGATTTTGCGAGGATTACAGACGCGTGATAATCAACGCTCGTCAGTTGATCTTGATACGATCGCGTAACGACAACAATTGCCTGATGGAAAATTTGGCGTTGGATCCCGTGATCGACTTATTCAAGATACAATGGCGAATGCCACACGTGTTATTGAGCGAGATAAAAAAACTATCGATGCTGCGCACTTGGGAGAGCGGACGATACTTGAGCATGGCTTTTTGTTCGTGGGATCTGTACGAGTTTCCGTTGTTACAGCGTACAACCAAGCATTCGTGGGCCATCACTATTCAGTTCGAGAAGCCGCGATACGTCATCTTCGCTCTGCAAGCAGGTCGCAAAAATGTCATGGCTGAGGACACGAGCCGATTCGACGACTGCAACTTGACCAATGTGAAACTCTATCTGAACTCGGAATGTTATCCGTACGACGATATGAATCTTGATTTCGACAAAAACAGATGGTCCGTGTTGTATAAAACGTACGCGCATTTTTGCAAGGGTTACTACGGATATGAATATCTCGAGCCGAGTCTCACCGTCACGTCTTTTCTACATAATGGTCCATTCGTAATCGATTGTTCTCA